>NC_142929.1:62384289-62449289 GCF_046866305.1 Octopus bimaculoides | reverse complement strand
ATTTTAGACTTCTGTCATTTTCTATACCCTCAGGATGATCCATATCTTGTGTCTGAAATTGAGTAGATGGTCGCTTGCCTGTGTTTAATCTATGAAATACTGAATGGCTGTTATTCTTGTCTCTTTGTTGATCATTTACTAGGCCTGATGAAACTTCTTAATTTGTTCAGTTGTTTTATTTCCTTTGCTTGTATATTTACTGAATGTAACAGTTATTCTAATTAAAGTTGGATTCCTTTTTTTTTTTGTTCTTGTCAAGTTTGTTTTTACATGTATCATATTGTTGATGTGAATTTTGATTTGGTCAACATTAAGATATTTTTAAACACTTAGCTTTTTATTGGCAGGAGATTTGAATTTCACTGTAAATTAAAGATACGTTTATTAATAGAGCAGTTTAGGAATGTTTAATATTGTGAATGGTGTTTCGTGGTCATGTGGCTTTTTGCTAATAAGTTTTGAATTTTCTTTTGGTCAAGAACGATGAGGTTTTTTAAAGGATGGGAGTTCTGTATGGCTTTTTGAATTTGTCTGTTAAACTAATTAAAGAGTTTTGTTCATTTATTTCACAGGAGATGGGTTTTTATTATAAGTTTTTCAGTGTTTGCTTGTCAGTGTGCATATTTGTGAGTGTGTGTGTTTGTGGTCAAGACTAACTGTTTTTGACTTGTATTTGTGTATCTCTGCATGTTTAATTTGTGTTGGCTGTTTGTGGCTTGATTCTGATGAGTATACATTTTTTTTTTTGCATACATGTGAAGGGAGATTCAGAGATGTCATATCCTGTTTATAATTTGCACCATTTCATTTGTAAATGAATTTATTCTGCTGTCTGCAGGGTGATATGATCTCACTCCTTGTGCTTTGTGGATGTCTATTTTGCATGATTTATATAGTATTTTTCTGTGTTGCATAAGAAGCAGACTGCTTATGATTATTGCTGTTGGGTGGCTTGATTTTATATTCATATATACAGGTATCTTGTTTAGCATTTTTTGTAAGGGTAGTATTTCCTAGGTTAAAGTGTATTGCTATTTCATGATAGTCTATTATTTCTTATCTTATATTTGTATGCAGTTTTATTTTATTTCCCAGATGGGTTCAGACAGGTGTCATGTGTTTCTTTTGTGTATAATCCAGTATCTATGTGTTGCTTATATCTGACTTTGAAAGTACCACTAACAGCACCAATGTGGCTTTTTCATTTGTTTGTCTTGTGATACTGCTATTTTGTAGAATATGTTGTTGTTTTTTTTTGTGCAGTCACCATATAACAGGCATGTTCTTTTTCTGGTGCTCTTGTATGTGTTTGTGTATTTCATGTTCTTCCATGTGTTGTTCTTTAATGATTGTATGGTGTACTTATACTGCCTGTAGCTGTAGCTAACAGTTGTATTGTTACTGTTTGGTAGTTCATGATATTTATGTTCTGTTGGGAAGTGTTCTCTAATTAATACTTGGAAGTTATGCACTATATTTGTTGCTATGTTTTGGCTAAAGAGGAGGTTGAACCATTTGATGTTTCTTTTCTTTTTTTTTTTCCATTTATTTTCATATGTAATACCTTAGGTATGTGCCTCAGTTTGTCCTTGAATCAACTTGTTTTTAGTGCTTCATTGTTGAATGGTGCCACATGATCAAATATTTCTTTGCCAGCTAAAATTATTGAGATTATCAAGCTTATGATTCTGACTTGCTTTTTGATAATTGTTAGTGGGTTATTTGAGTTTATGTTTAGATATACAGATATCTTGTTTGGCTTTCTGTAAGGTAATATTTTCTGGTGCTAAAGTTTTATACAACATCAAGATATTTTACTATGCATAGGTTGATTTGTAGGGTATGTTTTAGGTCTTTAACAGATCTTTTTTAAATTTATATAATTCATGTGCATCCACATTTTGGGAAATGGCTAAGCTTTTGTCTTTATCAAGGCTGATACTGGATTTCATCGATATTTTAGTTATTCATTCCAGAATAACTAGCTCTCAGAACTTTCCATGAAATCCTTGGAACTTTCCAGGAAGTCCTCGAAATTTTCCAGGAAGTACCTATCCCATCCTTGGAACTTTCCATGAAATTCTTGGAACTTTCCATGAAACCCTCTGAATTTTCCAGGAAAATCATCGGAATTTTCCAGGGAGTACCTATCCCATCCTCGGAACTTTCCATGATTACTCGGAATTTTCCATGAAATCCTCAGAATTTTCTATGAAGTACCTATCATATCCTCAGAACTCTCCATGAACTCCTCGGAACTGTCCATGAAACCCTCGGAACTTTCCAGGAAAATCTCCGGAATTTCCCAGGGTGAACCTATCCCATCCGTGGAACTTTCCATGAAATTCTCGGAACTTTCCATGAAATCCTCGCAATTTTCCAGGAAAATCCTCTGAATTTTCCAGGGAGTACCTATCCCATCCTCGTAATTTTCCAGGGAAATCTTCGGATTTTCCCAGGGTGGACCTATCCCATCCTCGGAACTTTCCAGGAAGTCCCCGTAATTTTCCATGAAGTACCTATCCCAACCTCGGAACTTTCCATGAAATCTTCGGAACTTTCCAGGAATTACCTCGGAATTTTTCAGGAAATCCTCGGAATTGTGCAGGGAGTACCTATCCCACCCTCGGAACTTTCCATGTAATCCTCAGAGCTTTCCATGAAATCCTCGGAACTCTCCATGAAATCCTTGGGATTTCCCAGGAAGCCTTAGTAATTTTCCAGGAAGTACTTATCCCATCCTCGGAACTTTCCAGGAAGTCCTCGAAATTTTCCAGTAAGTACCTATCCCATTCTCGGAACTTTCCAGTAACTCCTCGGAATTTTCCAGGAAGTATCTATCCCATCCTCGGAACATTAAATCCTCTGAACTTTCCATGATATCCTCGGAACTTTCCAGGAAGTCCTCAGAATTTTCTAGAAAGTAATCCCCCTGCTCGGAATTTTCTAGGAAGTAATTTGCACCCCCTCACGTTCCAATCTATGCACCCGTCTCCATATGCCTGCCATTTTTCACACTAATCCACCCAGTCAAGAAAGAATACAGTGGTTTCCCATGTTCAATTTATATTATAGATATATATAATATTTTCAGAATATATATATATATATATATATATATATATATATATATATATATATACACACATATATATAACTGAATTATATGCCTATTAGAGTACTGTTACATCATTCAAGTCGTTCTTTTGTTTTGTTATTCACATGGTAGCAGTATAGATAAGCTTTATTCTTCTTCTGAGAAAGAGGTAATTATGTAATATTTATTGTAACATATGATATCTATTGTAAAGTGTCAGCTAGAACCAAGTTCTTTTAAATTGTATGTAGACACATTTTTCAATGCATCAACTTATCAGTATAGCTTCTGGATAATTATGAAAATGTTATTTGTAAACTTAGGTTGAAATTAAATTCATCACAGTTGTATTTATGTTTACACACCGGGTGAAATGAAATGAAACTGTAAAGAAAGATATTTGCATTCACTAAATTGAATGTACTCAGAAAGTACCCCAATACTTACTTTTTGTTAAACCTGGTACTCATTCTATCAGTTTCTTTTGCTGAACTTCTAAGTTACTGGCACATAAACACACCAACACTGGTTGTCTAGCAATGGTGGGGTACAAACATAGACACAAAGACACACACACACACATATATATGACAGGCTTCTTTCAGTTTTTGTTTACCAAATCCACTCACAAAGCTTTTATCAGTCCCAGGTTATAGCAGAAGACACATGCCCAAAGTGTCACACAGTGGGACTGAACCTTAAACCAAACTATGTGATGGAGAAGCAAGCTTCTTACCACACAGCTACACCTAGAATTTTTTTCTTATAGGTAATACTTTACTTGTTTAGAATGAAGCCAATATTTGATGTTAAAGAGAATTATTCTACCATGCAATCAGGTCCTATATCGGAGCAACAGTCACAGAGTTTACTGTACTTATAATAGCAAGAAACAGCTTTGAATATTCATTTCCTTATTAAGAATGAGATCTAACTTTTTGGTGTTTGTTTGTCATTCATCATCAGCAACGACAACAATAACAACTGCAATCAAGCAAAACAAAAGCAGGAACATTCTGTATTTATTATAATGTTAAGTTGCAGGCATGGATAAATGCAGTTTGCATGGTTGTGTGGTTGATCAGTTTGCTTTGCAACCACATATTTCTGGATTCAATTCCACTGTGTGGCACCTTGGGCAAGTGTCTTCTATTATAGCCTTGGGCCAGGAAATACCTTGAGGAGGAAATTTGGTAGCCCAGTATGTGTGCACGTGTGTGTAAGTGTTTTTCCATGTAATCTTTTATTAGTGATTCTTGTTTGCATCTCCTGTAACCAATGCAACTAAGCAGTTTTATTGGTTTCGAGGAATGAAAAAATTTCTTACTTGAGAAATATATAAGGGTTGGTAACAAGAAGGGCATCCAGCCATGGAATACTGCTTTGGTTGATCTCATCTAACCCATTCCAGCATGGAAAAGTAGTCACGGCGACGATGGTGATGATGTTGATGATGATGATGATGAAGAGTTATAGTCAATTATTTTCCCTGTGCTTCAGGTTTTCTGCCAAACAAGCAGTCCTCAGAAAGTTTTCTGTTTTTGTTTAACCTCAGGTCAGCCTTATATAAACTCAAAGGGTGGCTTGCTGGCAGAACCGTTAACATGCCAGGCAAAATGCTTGTGGTATTTCATCTGCCATTACATTCTGAGTTCAAATTCCACCGAGGTTGACTTTGCCTTTCATCCTTTCAGGGTTGATTAAATAAGTACCAGTTACACACTGGGGTCGATGTAATTGACTTAATTCCTTTGTCTGTCCTTGTTTGTCTCCTCTATGTTTAGCCCCCTGTGAGCAATATAAAAACAGATATAAGCTCAAAGGATTTCTAACCATGGCCATCCCTCTTATTTTTAAGCCCAGTGTATTTAAGATATGCTTTTCTATATGTCATAGTTATGTAAGAGTTAATGCAGTACAGGAAAGGAGCAATGTAGGTCAAAATCTATATCTTCATCACTGTAAAATATATAAGAAAATGTACAATATGGTTTAGGATATATCATAAAGATACATCATTAGTTATGATTAGCAAAATAAAAAAAATGGACATCTCAGAGTTATTTTCTTTTAAAACTCTGCATAAGACAGCATAATTCCAGAACCCATTAGTGTAAAATGTATATTTAAGCTCAGCATCAATCAGAAAGAATGAATGGCAAGAATATCTTAGGATAGCAACAGGTTCATGATTGTTCTATAAATGACTTCATAAAATAGGTTGGACAGGCATCGGGCAAGTTATTTCTGTGAGACAGACACAGAATTTTCCAATAATGCCACTTGAAGCAGAGCTCTAGAGAGAATGCCTAACTGCTCAGAAATCAATATCATTCACCACTTCTACCACTTCCCCCATTGCTATGGAACCCATCAGCAGAGTTTTGTATACAGCAACCATCATCATTACTATCGTCATCATTATCATCATCATATTCATCATCATCATCACTATCTCAATCATCATCATATTTATCATTATCATCATCTTCATCATGAACAGCAGCAGTAGAAGCATCACCATCAATAGTGTTTCATTGCAGCATCATCACCATCAACATCATTCATTGACATCAGCATCTTCATCTTCATTATCAGTGCCATCATTATTATCATAGCATTGCCACCACTTCCACCACCATCACGACCACCACCATCATCACCACCACCACCACCACCACCATTAACCAGTACCACCACCACCAACACAACTGTCATCATCATCATCATCATCATCATCAGTGCCATGATTATTATCATTGCTGTTTTCACCACCACTACCACCATTCAACACCATCCCCATCCCCACAACCACCACTATTACCACCACCACCACCACCATCAACATCATCATCCTCATCATTACATTATTGCTACCATCATCATTACCATCATCATAGCCATCATTATTGTCACTACCATAACCATCATGATTACATCACATGCCTTTTTTGTCTTAAATAAGAGATGACCACATGTGTCCCTCATACATAGACATGACTGTGTGGTTAAGAAATATGTCTCCCAGCTACATAATTTGGGGCTCAGTTTTGTTGTGCAGCCCCTTTGGCAAGCATCTTGTATTACTAATCCAGCCCAACTAAGGCTTTGTGAGTGGAAGAACCTAGAAAAAGCCTGTCATATATATATATACACATATATACGGGTGTATGTGTGTGTGTGTTTGTGTGTGTGTGTGTGTGTGTGTGTGTGTGTAGTAAGTGTGTGTGTGTAGTAAGTGTGTGTGCGTGTATTAAGTGTGTGCATGTGTGTTAGTGCATTGACATTGTATAATTCTTGTAGTAGGAATATTCATCAATCACCCGATCTTGGAATTCACTAGAATATAACCTACATGATAAAAAGAAAATCTAACCAATCACATCTTCACCGAAAGCTGACTCCAGCAACAGTCCCATTATTTCATGCCTTTCTCCAAGCCTAACCATCAGTATAAATTCAGCACACCTTGGCTACTTCACCAGAGAGCATTAGGATGCAGCAGGGAGAGTATTGAGAGACAGCAGAGACCAGACAAGACCACAGATATGATGAATAGACATGGAAAGCTGCTGACCCGAGCTGATAACAACTACAATGAATGATGAGTGACAATATGATGACCAGCAGCTAAGCTTTTGACTAAACTCTCTTGAGATTTTGTCATTCGTAGTAATGACAGTATTTGTTTTCTGTTTTCTGAGAAGAATCAAATTTTGTTTATCAAAAATCATAACCTTCTCTAGTATTCTTCATCACACGTACTCATAAACAAGCATCACTGTGACATGAGCAGTGTCATTTGTTTACCAACCTTGTGTGAAAACATATCTAGACAGGGAAAAATATTACATTGCTTAGAAACAAGGGAAGTTTGGAGAGGTGACATGAAGGATATCTGACAACAGAAAAAAATCTCCCTTAACAAATTCCATTTGATCCACGCAAGCATAGAAAAGTGGACATTAATATGATGATGATGATGATGATGATGACAACGACAATGACGACGATTACAATAACGTCAACAATGACAACGATATGATGAGGATGGTGGTGGTGGTAGTGCAAGTGATAAAAGTGGAATGGTGTAATTATGTTAGTGTCTGGAATGGGGTATTGGTTATGGTGGTGGGGAATGAAGTAGTAAAGGAGATGTTGAGTAGTAGTAGTAGTAGTAGTAGTAAGTGTGGGGAAACTAGACCTAAAGTTTATATATTGGGTCGGCAACTAAGTTCCCGCCGTTGTTTTTAAATTTTGGAATCTATTTTTTTCAAAAATTCTATTTCTATTTTGTTTTGTTTTTTTGTTTTTGTTTTTCTAGTTAATTTTAGTTAATTTTTGTTTATTTTCAGATCATTAAAATGAAATGTCAAGTTAAGAAAAACAAGCATTTTCAACACCTCCTTCTTTTTGCTTTTAATCAAGGCTCTAAGGCTGCAAAAACTGCTTGTGACGTTTGTGCTGTGTATGAAGAGGGTGCCATAGCTGAAAGAACCACTTGTGATTGGTATGCCAAGTTAAAAAATGGAAATTTTGACCTCAAAGATGCATTTCGTTCTGGCCGTCCAGTTGAGTTCGATGAAGAGTGATTAAACCAACTTTTGCACGAAAATTCTAGTCAAACGACAAGGGAACTGGCAGAGAAAATGGAATGCTCCCACACTGCTATAGAGAAGCATCTTCACTCGATGGAAAAGGTTCAGAAGTATGGAGCATGGATTCTGCATGCTTTAAGTGACAACAACAAAAATCAATGAGCCACAATCTCCACTGGTTTGCTTTCTCGTTACCGCTCAACTCATGGACACAAGCAATGATTTCTTTACTGAATCATTACTGGCGACAAAAAAATGGTGTCTGTACATCAGTATGAAGCAGCATAAGGAATGGTTTAGCCCCGGTAAACAAGCAACACCGCGAGTGAAACAAGATCTTCATTCGCGTAGAATGATGTTGTGCATATGGTGGGACTGGGAAGGGATTATCCATTATGAATTGCTTGAACGGAACCAAACAGTCAACGCGGAACTCCATGTTCAACAGATGGAACAACTCAACACGGCTAGTCAAGAGAAAAGACCTGATCGGCAGCATCGAATTCTGCTGCATGACAACGCCCACCCTCATATCACCAATATGACCAAGGAAGCCATTCAAACGCATGGTTGGGAAGTGCTGCCACACCCGTCATACTCTCCTGATTTGGCACTAATGGATTTCCACCTCTTTCGATCTCTTTCAAATGCTATGTGCAAAGTTCCGTTCAGTACTGATGCAGAATTGAGAGCTTGGTTGGATCGATTTTTCGAGTCGAAATCGGGTGATTTCTACCAACGAGGTATGGAAAATCTTGTTGAACATTGGGAAGAAGTTGTAAACAACAAGGGTGAATACATTATTGATAAATTAGTTGTTATTTTTTATTAAACCTTTTAAAAAATTTTAATTAAAAAAAACCGCAGGAATTTAGTTGCCAACCCAATACATGTGTTCAATCATTCTATGTCTATCTGCTTATGGAGCAGTACTATAGATATTAAGTAAAAATATACTACATTATATGTAATCCATCGTCATCGTTATCATCATCATAATCCTCTTCCTATTCTACTTCCTCTTCTTCTTCTTCTTCTTCTTCTTCTTCTTCTTCATTGTCATCATCACCATTATCTTCATCATCATCATCATCATCATCATCATCATCATCCTCATCATCATCATCATCATCATTATAATGATAGAAATGACAGGAGGATGCTGTCTCCAGCTATAACTGGTGATAGCCACATTCTAATTGGCATTAATAGAAGCTGGAAACTAACAATAGGAGCTTAGTATTATACCAATAGGAGCAGGACACTATCAATAGGAGACTGAATACCACCACTAGACAATAGATACTATCAGCAGCAGCTATCTACCATCAATAGAAGCTGAACAGCATCAATTAGTCTCAATAACAACGATAGAATTTGAATACTATAAATACATGTTATGGGTGTGATTCCAAAAGTTCAGGGAGAATTTTGTTCTTGGACAAAAGTCGGTCAATTCACAAGCATATGTAAATTAGGGAAGGCCATAACTTTAGTAATGTTCCATAACTTTAGTAACACTTCTATCCACACCAACGGAAACAGCAATTACATTAATCAGTTACATGGAAAAGCACTGTCAGTTGTGTGACAATGAATTTATATTTCAGGTTAACGATGGTGATCAACTAAGCCGACATCAACAAATCAAAGCTGATTGAATAATCACATCGTTCATTATTGATTCTGAAGTAAATTAATTGATAACACAACATTTAATAAAATAAAGGTATTAAACTTTGAAACAATTATTCAATCATGCAAAACCAATATATTTACCTAAGGCTTCACTGCACCTCTAGCTTTATTTCAGTTTATTTGTGTGACTCAAAATTGGCTCAATTTGCCACATTCAGAGGATATTCGTCACTAAATCTTTGACTGGTGGCTGTTTATTGGGTCATGAAATGATTTCTACTCTTCGCTTGATTAAAATAATCTATTTTAATACTCCCTCTCTCCCTCTCTTCTCAATAATTAAATTAGTAAACAATAATTAAATTAGTTAAATACACTCATACCAGTTCCATGTTAAATGTACTCATGTTGGTGAAACATAAAATGCACTCATGCTAGTGCTGCATAACAGCACCCAGTGGTTGGTGTTAGAAAGAGCATCCAGCTGTAGAAACCATGCCAAAATAGACAATTGGAGCCTAGACAGCTGTCAAACCAACCTGTGCCAGCATGGAAAACAGATGTTAAACAATGATGATGGTGATGATTAGAAGGCATTGACAAATTATGAAAGTTTATGTTAAAATTATCAATCAGCCATGATATAAAACCAGGAATACAACCTGTGAGGCAAATAGCATTTCATCAAAAAGAGACAAGTAAGGGAAAGAACTGAATATTTGTTAAACTGGACATCACTGAGAAAGTGAATGACTCCACAATGCGGGGTTCACCTTTGGTTATGGTACAAAAGAAAGATGGGATGTATTCGTTTATATGTGGACTTTCTCAGTGCAAATATGGCTACACAAAGGAAACAATATCCAATACCTACTATTGATGAAATAATGGAAAATTTGAATGGGTCAGGCTTCTTTTCAAAACTGGGTTTTAATATGGGTTTCCACCAAGTAGAATTAAATCCATCATTGTACCATTGCAAGATTCACTTCATCGAAGCAGTTAATTCTTGAAATATTCCCAGTATTTGAAGAATTTTAGGAAATTATTAGCTGTACCTAACATTACAGAACATTAAATCACAAGAAATGTATTTATGGTGTTAGGTGGTAATATTTTGGCTTCATTGCTTCAAAGAGAATAAGATTAATGTTGTAACTTGACTTATTTTAACCCTTTTGTTACCATATTTCTGTGGAAATACACTGGCTCTGTTTCAATTAATTTTTTAAATAATGAAGAACTGAGTAAGATGACTTTGTAGTTATTAAGCTGATGTTTGGATCATAAAGTAATGTGAAATTTTGACAGAAGATTTTAATTTAGATCACTTTAAAACAAGGAATTCCCATCAAAGAACCAGGAGCAATTTCAGGCAGGTAGGGATCAAAAGGATTAAACATCCCACAATAACAACTAAATTCAAAAATTTTGTTGCGGATTATACAACTTTCTTGAATTATCCGTACTCCATTTAGTCACCAAGGCAGACATAGTATAGAAAATTATCAAAAGCAAGAAATTTCAAAAGACTTGTAAGCAAAAAGAAATACTTTAGGAATAAATACAATGAATAGCATCACATACAATAATATCACACTTTGACACCAAACAGAAACCTTCTATGTCAACACCAGTTCTATTGGATTGGCTGCCATATTGGTAGAGCATAACTCCAAAAATGAATGTCATATTATTTCCTACACAACCAAAGCACTTTCAGAATTGAACAAATGTATTCTCATGCTGAAAATAGGCTTTGCAGTGGTGTAGGCATGTGAAAAATTCCATGCATATCTATATGAAAGTCCATTCATCATCTTCGGTGACCATTAACTACTATTAACATTGTTTAATGGAAAAGGAAAGCTTGATTATAATCAAACTGAATAATCATTCAATTGAATAAGGCTTCCTAAGGTAAAGGACCTCTTTAAACTATGGTTTTGCTTGAATAAACACTTTAAAGTGGGAATGCGTTGTAATACTTCAATAAGCTCCTTATCAAACATATTAGAGATACCATTATTAGCATTATTATCCAATTTATAATATTAACAAGTTGTTGCATTCGTTGTTTAGCTCTAAGTCAGCCTTGATGGAACCGATTGTGCTCAAAAGTATTCTAACCCCAATAATTCTATCTTTTTGTTCAGGCATAATGTACATTATCCAATGTAATCTTTTCTTGAAATGGCAGGGTGTAATTTGAGGGAGATTTAACTGTTATTTCTATCAGGTTGAGTGACCCGGTAGAGGTTTCATCATGATGATGTGTCAGACTAAATGACCAGGCAGTATTACTGTATTTGATGGCAAACAAGATCCACAGGCATATTAGACCTCCACCCCAGTTTTAGCAGAGCTTATTCTGGAAAAAAGTTTTTAAATGTAATACCCTTCCTACTGTAAGCACAAGACCTGAAATTTTATGAGATGGGGCTTGACAATTATATCAATCCCAGTGTTCAACTGGTATTTATTTCCTCAGCCCCAAATGGATGAAAGGCAAAATTGACCTCAACAGAATTTGAACTCAGAACATAAAGATGGATTAAATTGCCACTAAGCATGGTCCAGCTCACCATCTTATCTGTAATATAGGCCCAGCTTCACATACAGGACTGATACGGTTTTTTTGAGAGAATTTTTTGAAAAAAAGTGTCTCAGATATGATGAAATTTGATAGTTTTTGACCTTTTATATTCTAAATTCCAATCCTACCTAAATGATTTTCATTCATCACTGTAAATAAGTACCAGTAATATACTTAAAACAACAGAACCGGGTACATTTGTCTCCTTCACTAAGTCAGTATCAATAATTGTAGTATCATTGTTATTCCAAATATCACAATGCCTGGCTGGGAAACAGAGGTTAATATGGTAGATGTTCAGTTTGATCACTTGTAGGTCAGTGGTTGAAGGAGAGAAAATAAGAAGAAAGAAATTCTTGAATTGGGACAACATAAAAATGAAATTGTTTAGCCCCTGGTCAAAGCATTGCAGCAATAGCCAGCCTGGCTTTCTATAGGGTATTGCATATCTGGAATGACATTTTCCATTATGTTCTCGACTTTTCAAGACAATGGATGTAATTCAAAGGAGATTAAATCATGGTGGTTAGGACATCCAGCTCATAATTGTATGGCCATAAGTTCAATTCCCAGTGGCAGGTTGTGTCTTTGAGTGAGACACTTTATTTCATGTTGCTCCAGTCCACTCAGCCGGCAAAAATGAGTTGTACCTGTATTTCAAAGGTCTAGCCTCATCACATTCTATGTCATGTTGAATCCCCCTGAGAACTACGTTAAGGGTAAGCGTGTCAATAGAGTGCTCAGCCACTTCATGAGCAGGTTGTTCCATTGATTGAATGAACTGGAACACTCATCATCATCACCAACGGATTGGCTGATAATCCAGGCAACAGTCTTCCACACAGCTTCTGTCTGTTTGCTTTCACTCACAAAGCTTGGGTTGAACTCAGGACCTCCTGATTGTCAAGCAAACATCTCAAATATTCAGCAACACTACATCTATTTCCTCTTACGCACTAAGCAAAACGTTTTATATTACTGCTGTCATCTCTACCCACTACACTACATGAGTTTTGGTGCACCCTATTCAACTGGTGATCCCTTGACCAGGGAGAATTTTTTATTGCATAATATAATTTATACCTATTCCTGTAGATATATATACATGTATATGGTTAGTATAGCTGTAGACATATCAGTTGCAATGTATAAAGTATCCAAAGTAGTATCCATTTCTTCACAAAGCATTGTTTCGATCAATGGACTTCTAAGTTATGAGTAAAGCATACTCCCATTGCACAACTCTGTTCAACAAGTGATTAAACAAACATATAGTGTATTATTTCTTATATTGTCTGTCCTGGGTTACATTACTTCAATTACATCATTCATCATATGTTATTTGTTAATTATTTATTTATTTCTATGCATTGGACTGTTTCAAATATACAAAATATAGTAACTATACGACACATGCTGCAGCACTGAGATGTTAATTTGCTTACTGGAAAGCAACATGACATTTCACTCTGCCAATACTCCAAGAGTCATATTTGACAAACCACACACACACGAAGGTGCATAGTCTAGTGGTTAGAGTGTTGTGCTCACAATTGTAAGATTATGGGTTTAATTCATGGACTGGGTGATGCATTGTGTACTTGAGTGAAACACTTCATTTCATATTGCTCTGCAGGTGGAAGAATGGCAGAAACGTTCATGCATCAGCAGAAATGATTTGTGGTAGATCTTCTGCTTCTTTACATTCAGAGTCCATATCCCACCTACCTGGGGAAGATAATGCAAAACCACTCTAGTATTCATCTCAAGTCTAATCATGGTAGCCGAAATTCCAGTAACCTACTTAATAGCAGCAGGAGAGGGTACGGGCCCTCCCAAGTCATATAGAGAATGCTGGAAAAGGTTCACATGCACAAAGCCTGCCCAAGCATTGCAAATTTTTCTGGGTGTCTCTTCATTTGCCATTTTCAGAAGTAGATCAATTCTATCTATAAGTATTTCCCCAGCAAGCAAGTTTGTTAGTTTATATATTAAGCCAATACTTTAAACTGCAGAAAATTATTAACTAATTCTTTATTCAGTAACTGAATTAAAGTTGTATATTTGCCACTTAAATGTGGCTAACCCTTAAGGGTCAATGCTACTGTAGCTTGTAGCCCAAGGAAGACATCTCCTCCAGCTGGCTATTGACACACTATCTGTGCCCTATCATTATTTGCAATGGGAAGTCATCATTCCCATCTCCAGGCTGATGTAATACACAGACCCAAGTTTCTGGGTATTGACCCGTCATCAGCATGTGACAACCATCAGTTGGTGATGGGAAGTGGTTTTTAATGCAAATATATATACTTTTGCTAGTAACAAAAAGTCACATCTGAGCGAGGTATAAACTTTTCGTCACTGGAAAAAGTGTATACATTTGCATTGAGAACCACTTCTCATTGCCAACCGGCGGTAGTCACATGCTGATGATGGGTCAATACCCAGAAACTTGGGTCTGTGTGTATCATATCAGGTTGGAGATGGGAACAATGACTTCCTATTGCAAATACTAATAGGGCACAGATAGTGTGTCAATAGCCAGCTGGAGGAGATGTCTTCCTGGGGCTACAAGCTACAGTAGCATCCACCCTTAGTGGCTAGCCATATTTAAGTGGCAAATATACTTCACAATGTCACGCTGCTACTGTTTATACCTCGCTCAGAGATTTATTATTGAATTATAATAATCAGGATTTTAAACTCAGAATTTCAATTTGTATTTTGCACATCTTTTTTCTAAATATAATTTTATTATTTTTGTCGCATACCTGGCTACAGCTTGCATCACACCAGTGGGGGGTGAGGTACCCTGTTTGTGGTAACCACAAGTAAATACCTATGAATATATTCATTTAATGATTCTGTCATTAACAATTTAGCAGGTATGACATAATCTTACTTCTGCTGATGAGCTCAAATAAAGGTGAAACATTTGGAGTTATCTCTCATATTATTCTAAGGAAAATGATATATGTATTTTTTTATTTATCTAATATTTATTCTTTTATTAGCTTTTTATATTCCAAGCATTAAATACATTTTTAACATTCTTAACTATTATTCATCATATGCATGGCACCTGATAATTATTCAATTTTATATAATTCTCCCTGCCTCTCTCCTTCTAATCCAACATATATCCCATTCTGTACATTAAACTTAGTAATTTAAAACTCATGTTTTATCTGATACTTTACTTTAGTATTTTTCTCAGCTATAAGCATTAAACAAATTATCGATTAGTTAGTTGGTTAGTTAGTTAACCAACTAACAATAAAGATGTGATATTGAACCAGTGCATGTGTTTACTGTTATTAGCATAATGACCCTCCCAAGACACACGATTTGTTTCAACACACAAATTCACATCAAGAATCTTGCAAACCAAATACAAAAGCAAAGTAAAACAAGCTCTAGCCAAGCTAGCAAGATGCCAAAAAACTCTGGGTTCTGCTGGCTAAAAATCAGAATAACCACCCAACAGCTCCACTTCATTAAGAATGCATCACCTCCAGGCTGTATACTAAATCCATTAATTCAGCTGTAAGACAGCTCAGACTTTAGAATACCAGGTAGGAAAATTAAAACACACAATGTTGTTGAACATCAAAAAGAAAATACACGCAGAAATCAGCAAGTTACAAAAAAGGAAAAGAATTCTGTTACATGAATTGAAGAACACCATTAAACCATCGAAAAGGTTTTATCCTACTTAACTATCAGTGGGGATTTAGTTTGACTCTATACATTGTTGTATGTTTCTGATAATAAATTGGAAGGTAAGATAAATGTGTGTAGTTCAAATATGAGATGTGTTATGTGCTGAGGTGTGATATGATGTATGTTGTGATGTTTGTTATGTGATGTGATTGCTATCATGATGCAGTAGGTTATGGTGTCATACTGCGATATGATGTGTGTTTTAATTTGCTGTGACTTGATGTGATGTACTTTGCTTGTATAGTAATGTGCTATATTGAGACGCACTCTGTGGTGGTGTGTGTGCTGTGATGAGTTTTGTGTTGTACTTTTATGTTGTATGAGATGTTGCATGTTTACATGAGATGTGCGCTGTGGTGTGATGTAGTGTACTGTGAAATGAAGTGAAGTGATTTGCTTTATGCTATACAGTGTTATGATGTGATGTAATGTGTTGTATCATGATGTTCTACTACCTGACGTAATGTGTTCTACTGTGGGCTACTGTGATGTGCTCTGATATGCTGTGAAGCAATGTACTGTGTTAGGATATATAATGTGATGTGATGTGTTGTACCAAAATGTCCAATGACGTGATATGCTAATATGCTCTGCTGTGATATACTGTGATGTGCTATGATGTACTGTGCTACAATGCATGCTAATATGGTGTGCTGTGATGTGCTGTGATACACTGTACTCTTATATACTGCGATGTGTTATATATGTTGTGATGTACTGTACTATGATGTGCCATGATATACTGTAATGTGTTGCGATATACTGTGCTCTGATGTACTGTGATATGCTGTATATTTTATAATGTGCTGTGATATACTGTGATGTGCCAAGCTATGATGTACAGTTATATATTGTTTTTGGTGTGATGTGATGTCCTGTTATGTGATGCATTATATACTATTTTGTGATATGATGTTGTATGTTGTGGTGAGTGGTGTGGTGTGGCTATGTGCTGTCAAATTATATGATGTGACATACTGCACCCTCTGCACAGTAACACAGTAACTTAGGATAATATGATGCGATATCATATGACATTTTGTGTTGTAGTGTAAGTTGTTAATTTGATTTGTGCATTGTGATATGATGAATTCTGATGTAATGTATTTTTACTGTGATGCTGTACAACATGCTGTGCTGTGATGCAATTTACACTGTGTATTGCTAGATAAGCTGCTGCACTGAGCCAAGACGTGTGTGTGTGTTAAGCTGTGTCATGTTGTGTCATGCCAGGATGTGATGTGCTAATTGATGGTTATATTGTGATATACTTTACTGTTATGTTCTGTACTTGTGGAGGCGCAATGGCTCAGTGGTTAGGGCAGTGAACTCGTGGTCGTAGGATCACAGTTTCGATTCCCAGACTGGGCGTTGTGAGTGGTTATTGAGTGAAAACACCTAAAGTTCCATGAGGCTCCGGCAGGGGATGGTGGTGAACCCTGCTGTACTCTTTCACTACAACTTTCTCTCACTCTATGTTTCTGTTGTACTTGTATTTCAAAAGGTCAGCCTTGTCACACTCTGTGTCACACTGAATCTCCCCCGAGAACTACGTTAAGGGTACACGTGTCTGTGGAGTGCTCAGCCACTTGCACGTTAATTTCACGAGCAGGCTGTTCCGTTGATGAGATCAACTGGAATCCTCATCATCGTAACCGACAGAGTGCCAACAGTGTTCTGTACTTGTCTGTACCATGCTGTTAAAGTACTAATAAAGTGCTGTAATTTGTTGTTTTGAATCCTGTGATGTGATAGATATATGCTATGATATGATGTGTAGTATGCTATGCTGAGTTGTGATGTCACATGCTGTTTCTGTAACGTGGTGCAATCTGCTGTACTGATCTGGACTCTTGTGACATGATGCACAAGGATGTACTATAACATATTGCACTAATCTGTGTGCTTCTATACTTAATCTTCTTGTATCTAAGCATCTGTGTCTGCACTATAAAGTTCAAATTAGTAATCATTGATGTAGCTAGGGATTTTCTATTTGCTTCATTGATATCATTTGGTGAAGAGGTCAAGTTTCACAAACATCTGTGTATCAAAACAGGCTGCTGTAATATGGCACAGCTATCCAATGCGTTAGTGGTGTTGGTGGCAGTGATGGCAGTGGTGGGGGTAGTGATAAATTATATTATCTGTGTGGTTAACGGGGGAGGGTAATGGGAATGGTGTGTGTGTGTGTGGGTGGGTGGTGGTTTTGGGCTTTAGCTGTGTTAATCATGGCAAAGACATAAACTACAGTGACAATCCTGATGTGAATGTTGATGATGACAACAACGACAATAATCATAATTATAATCATAATTATTATTAGCAATGACAGAGTGGGATGATGGTTACAGTAGTAGTGGGGGGGGCAGCAGCAGCGGTGGGGGCAGGGGTGAAGGTAGAAGCAGAGGTGTAGGCGGCAGTGGTGGTAGACACGGCGGGGGTGGATGTAGCAGCATAAGAGGTGGAGGTGGAGGTGGAGGTGGAAGTGCCAGAGGCAGCAGTGGTGGTAGCAACAGAGGTGACGGAGGCAGCAGCAACAATAGTAGTAGTAGTAGTAGTAGTAGTAGTTGTTCTAATGATATTTATTGAACAAATGCTGTTTATTACTACAGATGACAATGATTTTAGTTGGAATGTGGATGGTGGTGGGGGGGAGGCGGGGAGGAGGAGGGGGCAGATTATAGTGCTAACAGTGTGAAATGTAAAGTTTTCAATCTTAACACCAGATCAAGCTCAGTTTTGACCAAGCAAAACTATTGCAGCTTGCTTCCCAACCACATGGTGCTGGGTTCTATCCCACTTCGTGGCACCTTGGGCAAGTATCTTCTACTGTAGCCTCAAACTAACCAAGGCCTTGTGAGTGGATTTGATAGACAAAAACTGAAAGAATCCTGTTGAATATATATATATGTGTGTGTGTGAGAGTGTGTCTTTGTTTCGGTGTTTGTCCACTACCACCACTTGATAAAAGGTGTCAGTGTGTTTACATTTCCATAACTTAGCAGGTCAGCAAAAGAGTCTGATAGAATGAGAACTTGGCTTTAAAAAATCCTGGGGTTTATTTATTCAACTAAAATTCTTCAAGGCGATGCCCCAGCATGGCCACTGTCAAATGATGGAAACAGATAAAAACGATAAAAGATAAAAGGTATTGTATTTAGTTTTATATTTTCCAATATATCCTCCGTTCTCGAGAATAGTAGAATGTGATCTGAGAGAGATTTGGCTGCTATTTCTAAAAAGTAAAAAAAGGACAAAGAAGCTCTCCTGTTAACTTGATGGCTGTTGTCATCATTGTTGTTTAGCCCCAGGTCAACCCTAACTGGGCATATTTATGATCAAATACATTCCATTTGTGACCACAATAAACTTTCAGACAAGCATTCATGTAAATGATCTTCCCTATGGTTATAGTGGTTACCGTAATTGTTTTTCGGCCCCAGTTTTATGATCAAAAACATTCCAAACCAGACTATCCCAGTTTTTAGGAGTGTATAAGACTACACTGTCTAATGTGTTCTTCCCATTTTTATTTTGGTAGGGTGTGTGATTTGAAGTAAATCTGTTAGCTATTTCTAGTAGGTTGAGTGCGACCACACAGTCACTCCCGCTATAGGTGGTGACGTTTGATATAAATATGCCATCATCAGCATCATCATCATTGTTTTTTATCCATTATCCATGCTTGAAATGGTTGGACAGGTCACTGTGCTTGAAGTCAGCACATATTCAGGAATACTGCTCACCTAGTTGGATCAGAGGGCCTCATTGTGCTCACATTTCATTTTTTGGCACTTGGTCTCTATGGTTGAATGCTTTTCCTATAGAGTGTACTGAGTGCATTTTTTTCATGGCACCAGCATAAGAGAGGTGCCATGTTCTCAACAAGACTGAAAGATCCTCCTAACTGCACACTTTACAAAATGTGCTGCATACATTTTTTTTTATGACACCAACACTAAAGTTATATCCTCAAAATAACTAAAAGGACTTCACAAACCCCTGTCTCTTCTCACTCACCTGTTCCTTTACAGAGTGAGAAGCATGAGCAATAAATGCATGAAAGATGATGTTGAGAAAGATGTGTAAGAGAGAATGGAGTGACAGGATACTCAGTTTTCTGGGAGAACTAACCAAAGCAATTGGATTAATATAGGAGATGACAGAAGTCTAGGTGACCGAGGAGATAAGGTGATGACTAAGACCTAGGATGTGTGAGAGAAAAGAACCAAGAAGACATGGGGTAATGACAGGCAGTACAAAAGAATGAACAGGAAGAAAGTGGTCTAATGTAGCAAAGTATACATAAGGCTAAGAGGTGAGCAAGAGAGGTTGAATGATGGTATGTCTTGTAGTAGTGAAGAGCAGAAAGAACTATTGGAGGAAGTGGTCAGAATTGATGCAGTGACATCCTTTGTTATGCTGGAAGCAATGTATGAGGAACTGAAGAGATCCATTGCCATCCTAAGTCAAACTGGAAGTACAGTAGGAAGTGAGAAAAGAGAGTGATAGAATGATGAACATTAGGTATAGATGAAAGAATGCAATGTATAAAATGTTTGGTGAACAGAAAATGAGCGTTACAGCATGAGCAAGAGGGTGAAATGTGTGATGAGCAGAAGAGATATTCATAGCTAATCTTCATCACATCAGCAGTTTAGTATAGTGAAATTGAGAAGAGGAGGGAGTGACTGAGAATTAAGCAATGGGGACATGAGCACAGAAAAGAAGATTAATAAGGGTATGAGCAAAGAGAGATGTGAATGACAGTGTTATGGGTAATAGAGAGATGGATAACAGAAATGAATGACACAAGGAACAAGAGAGAGTGGGGTGAGTGACAGGGGAGAAAGATGAATGCTGTATGTATTAGAGAAATAAGAAGATATCAAAGAAGTCAATGATGTAAACTTGATAGTGGGAGACATGCATACATACACGTGTGTGTGTGTGTGTGCGCGCATGTGCGTGTGCACAGGCATGTGCATAAGCCAAGCAAAAAGCCTCATAACATGCATTTAAAAGCTACTATGTTTCTAGTTGGTTACCATATGTAAATAATATTCTGCTTAGGATTAATATAATAATAATAATAATGATAATCTACTGTTGACACATGGCTTAGAATTTGAGAGGAGGCGATAGTTGATCATATCGACCCGGAATCATGTGGTTGGGAAGCAAGCTTCTTACCACACATGCCTAGAATGGATGTAAGTGTGGTTTCTCCAACATAGATGCCACCAGTCTATGCAGTCCTTTGCTATCACCTCTGTGAAGTGTAACAACTTCAGATCCATCTTCACCACTTCATCGCAGGTCTTCCTTGATCTCTCTCTGCCACATGTTCCACAAAATGTGAATGCATGGCACACCTTTATGCAGCTTTCCTCCTGCATACATACCAGCATACTCTTTTCTCATGCACAGTACACTTGATTCCTTTTAGGGTTAGGTTTTTTTTTTGTATCTCAGTTCATTTTGCTTTCCGATTCCTACACACGTGTATTAAACATCCAGAAGAGCCACTTGCATTGCAGCATAACAACTTCTAACAGAACTAATAGTTATTTTGTTTTTTTTTTTTGTCACCATGAGTAGAATCTGTTCAAACATGGCAGCATTCAATAAAAATTCCTAAAATGTTCCATAAAATTTGATTGGTTCAAAATAATTATATCAATATGTTATGACATGGCAATGAAAGGCATTTTAACATGTTATGTCATGTCCCCAAAGTTATTTTACAATCGTTTTTCCATGCTGGCAATAGTGTTGAAGTTTCAGTGAATTTAAATATTTAGAAATAAATTACTGTCATTGCTGTCATCATTGTTGTTGGGTAACCTTGTCAGCATTCTGTCTTTACTCTGGCAATAATCATCATTGTCATTTAAGCACTCACTTCTCCATGCTTGCATAGGTCAGATGAAATTCAAGATAGATTTTATATGGCTGACCACATATATGCATACACACACACATACACTCACACATAAGGGGTGCTGAAAAGTTCCTGGCTTTGGATAAAGGAAAATACAGGAGGATCAGTTACTTATGATTTTATTCAACACATTCCCCTCTCAGATTCACACACATATTGCAGCAGTCATTCAGTTTTCCTACACCCTGTAAAAGAACTTAGAAGGTTGGGTTTCCAACCAGACCTATCACGGTATCCTTAAAGCACCCCCTTGTACACATATATGTATCCCTTCCATACATGCAAACACACACACACACACACAAACACACGCGCGCACACACACACACACACACCACTAACACACACACACTCACACACACACACACACACTAACACATGCACACTCACACACTAACACATGCGCACTCACACACTAACACATGCACACTAACACACACACACTAACACACACACACACTCACACGCACGCACACACACAAACACATATGCACAAGCTGCACAATGGAACATGAAACTACACAATTGCAAAGCAAGTGTTTTTTAACCATACAGCCATGCCTATGCTCTATGGCAATAATATTTCAAAATCTAACACCTGTGGTCTTCATAACATGATAGTGTTTGTTGAGAAAAATTTGGTAGCAAAATTAAACTAATCAGAGGATTACTTTAAAATTACCTCTGTTGTTGGATATATCCAGTTCATTATTTAATAAACAGGATATTTAATTTAATTTTGAATGATATTTGATTTATTATAAAACTACATATATTGGAAATGCTCAAGCTCTTACCAATTACCAGAAAGAGATGCTGGTAATTATCATATAAAAATGTTTTCATTCATTATGTTCTGAATGACAAACAATTTGATTTGCATAAATGTAATTTCTCCAGCAAAAGTTGAGTAATGTTTGTTCATTTTAACCTAAAGACTTAAACCTTCAATCACCAACTGCTTACACAAAGTTATAAAATCTCCTTGAGATGTCTCTTAGCAATAATCTCTGCTCTTTTGAAACAATTGAAACTATCAATTAAACACATCTAATGTACTTATCTTTGTTTTATGTGCTATTTAGAATATTTTCCTCTACTAAAACTTATATAAGGCATTTGGATCAAATCATTCTTTCTAAGAACAATATCATTCTGGAAACTGCCTGGATTGAAAGAATCACTAGAGCATCAGAAAATTGCTTTACAGTATTTATCCAGCTCTTTCAAAGCTAAGTTCAAATCCTGCCAAGGTCAACGGTGCCTTTCATCTTTTCAAAGTCAATAAAATAAGCTAACAATAAAAGAAGTCCATGGCTCAGTGGTTAGAGCATCGAGCTTACGATCGTGAGGTTGTGAGTTCAAATCCCCGACCAAGCTGCATGTTGTATTCTTGAGCAAGACACTTTATTTCACGTTGCTCCAGTTCACTCAGCTGTAGAAATGAGTTGTGACATCACAGGTGCCAAGCTGTATCAGCCTTTGTCTTCCCCTTGGATAACACTGGTGGCGTGGAGAGGGGAGGCCGGTATGCATGGGCGACTGCTGGTCTTCCATAAAACAACCTTACCCGGACTTGTGCCTGGGAGGGTAACTTTCTAAGTGCAATCCCATGGTCAGTCATGACCGAAGGGGGTCTCAGCAAAATAAGCTAACAATCACGTATTAGGTTTGAAGGTACTGACCAGCCCTTTTCCCTCAAAACTGGTGACCTTGTGCCAAAACTAAAAATAATGCTATAATTTTATAATAACCATTGCAATCTGTGGGTACCATCGCTGGTTATAGGTTTTCTGTCAACAACTCACTGGTTCACTGCATTATCAATAGTAAGAAGGACAAGACAAATAAACACACACACACACACACGTGAGTGTGCGCACATAAAATATTTCCTTACACTTTCCAACATATCGGCATGGCTGTGTGGTAAGAAGCTTACTTCCCAACCACATGGTTCTGAGTTCAGTCTCACTGCATGGTACCCTGGAAAAGTGTCTTCTATTATAGTCTCAGGCTGACTAAAGCCTTGTGAATGAATGTGGTAGAATGAAACTGAAAAAAGCCCATCGTATATATATATATATATATATATATATATATATATATATATATATACACATACATATATATATATATATATATATATATATATATATATATATATGTGTGTGTGTGTGTGTGTGTTTGTGTATCTTTGTGTCTGTGTTTTATCCCCCTCCCCACTATCACTTGACAATCGATGTTGGTGTGTTTACATTCCCATAACCTAGCAGTTTGGCAATAGAACCAATAGAATATGTACTAGGCTTACAAAGAATAAGTCCTGGGGCCGAATTTTTCAACTAAAATACCCTTTAAGGCAGTGCTCCAGCATGGTTGAAGTCAAATGACTGAAACAAGTAAAATAATAAAAGAATAAAAGTATATTGGTCAGCCTGAGACTATAGTAGAAGACACTTGCCCTAAGTTCCACACAGTTGGATCAAATTCAGAGCTACATTGTCATAAAGCAAACATTTTAACTACACAACTGTGTCTGCATCTTACTAACCATATTTCTCTAACCTTCATCAAATTTTCACAATTGAACATTAACTGCACAAACCTTTATTCTATTCCATCTTAACTTTTTCCCCCTCAACTAAGAAAGTACACTAAGCAACAAACTCCTCTTCCTTAAAATGAATAATAATAAAAAACATTATTTTTGCTAGAAGCAGAATCTATAACCCAAGTGTTGATGATATATGATATCTTATCGGCTTGAAGTTGTTGCAAGAAAATAAAAAAATATTTAACTTTACTTGCAGTATAACTAAATTTTCATTATCTTTGAAAATATATTTTCTTTTTTTTTTTTTAAACAGTGTTTTGAAACATTAGACTTAGTTTCTTGGGAAATTCATTTTCTTGTTGAGATTTAGAAAGAAAAAAATAACGGAAAAATATCAAAAGCTTTGTTAATATAAGTGACGTTAGAGGCAACAGATTTGATTTTGGTACAGATTGTTCATATCAATCCAATTATTACTTATGTATTTTTCTTATTTATTTACTTATTCATTTACTTTGTATTCTAATGGTTTACAGCCGGGGGGGGGGGGGGGGTTGCTATTATGAGCTGAATATTTTTTCTCTTTTATTTATTATTTTTTTTTTAATCTGCATGGATTGAAACATGTGTTTTACAGTCAGTTGCCTTTGATAAGAACGAGCCATTGAACCATGAAACTAGACTGAGATTAACATAGAAACGTACCTTTCTCTATTGGCACAATAGCACAATAAAATGTCAAATGCATAGTTTATAAATGTTTGATAAAATCTACATTTTTCTCATGCTGTTTGTATTATTATTGATTTTTCTTTGTTTTCTGCTAAAATTTAATAAACAAAGCAACATAAGAAAAGACGAATGTATTTATTGGGATTTGAAATAATTAATTCTTACAGAAGCTTAAGGCTATGGACAACTAGAATTAAATATCATGCAGTCTGAAGGCAAGATTTGAAATAATGAAAGCATAATATCTTCAGGTGTAGAGTGATTTCATTGGAAGAACAGCTGGAAATACTTGCATTTAATTATTAATAAATTGATTATTAAAAATATATTACCACAAATAATAAAAAGAATTTCTCATATCAACATAGGCCTAAATTGTAGGAGTGTGGGATATTGCCAGTTTAGTGAATCTGGGTATACTACAAGAACTGATTCTATTTTCTTCTATTGTATACCCCAGAAGGATGAAAGATAGAGTGAGCTCTATGGAATTTGTGAGTAGTTAGATGAAAATAAGTACTATTTTATTATTTAATGCTCTTCAGTATCTATTACTCCATCACTCTTCCATTCCAATAACATTCCTTGTTATAATGCAGCAAATGTACGTACATATGTGTATGTATGTATATATGTATGTATGTATGTATGTATGTATGTATATGTATGTATATGTGCATGTATGTATATGTGTGTGTATGTGCATGCATGTATGTATGTGTGTATGAACACACACAGCAGCTAATCCACCATGCAATTTATGTTCTAGAGAATTTCTTCTGCCAATTTGGACTCACAAGGCACATGAAAGTACACAATCAAGCAGTTGTAAAGAATAAACACTTGATTGCAGTGCATTAGACATAGATAACAAACAGTTCTTAGTTTCATCCATCCACATTAATCCTTGTACTCAGATTAAGTAAACTGACAATACACACACATGCATATACATACCTACATATGTATGTGTATGTGTCTGTCTGTTTGTATATATGTGTGGTACTTCATTAGACCCCTTTCACGTCAAAAATGAGACAAAACAGGGGTGCATTTACCTTTGCTATTTACTTTCCTCTGATACTAGAGTATGCCTTCAAGGACTACAATAACATTGTTTTATTTAAATTTAGAATGTCAGGTAGGTTCTTCAGTCACCAAAAAGGTAAGGAAAAGACCCTTACTAAAACAAAAGTGTTTTTAAACATTTTGTTTGCAGATGATGTGGTTCTAGTAGCTAATTCTTTCCAGGAAGCATAAAACTTGTAAGTCAGTTTTCCTCTATAGCAAAAGCTTAACCATAAGTGTAAAAAGACAGAAATCATATACAAACCAAAACTAACACCTATCCAAAGAAGAGGCATAACACTACCTAGGCTCCAATACAGTGCACCACCATGTCAAACTCTGGAAGACAACAAACATCTAAAGTATGAGAAGTTTTTCCAATACTTTGGTAGTAAAATAAATTCTGGTACTTCGTGAGATGAAATAATAAATAGGAAAACTAAGGCTAGTGATGTCTTTAGAAAGCTATAACCAAGAGTATAGAATTAGAAAGGAATGAGTTTGAAAACCAAAATCTCAGCTTATCATGCAGTTATCACCTCAACATTGCTGTATAGGTCTAAATCATGGACACCATATACAAAAAATATCAGATAGATATATTCCACAAGAGATGTCTAAGAAATAACTGTGGTTTCACATGGAAGGATAAAGTCTCTAATGAACAGTTGTTTCATAAATGTGATATACAAAGCATAGAGGCCTTCTTGCTGCAGATTAATTAAGAATGCTAAACGACTGCCAAAAATTCTCACTTATAGCCAGCCTTACGCAGAATGTAAAATGTAGGAAGACTTCTTCTAAGACACAAGGATAAGCTGAAGAGTAATATCAAACATAATGGAATAAAAGCATCAGAATTTGAGGAATATACTGCTGACAATAACAGTTGGAGGGAAGTTTGTAAAAACGGTATCAGGAGTCGTGACAACACAGAAATGGAGCACTTTGGTGATCAAAGGCATGGTCAAATGAATACAGCTTCCTTTCAACATTTTTTGTGAGAAGGATGCAGTCCAGTTTGCAAAAACAAAGCAATTCTAATGTCTCTCAGAAGACATGAACACAATAATATAGTGTAAAAGTAGGGAGTAAAATTCTTGGGCCCTTATGTGTTGGATGTGACAAGAGTCCGTCATATTCACATATATATATATATATATATATATATTACAGACAAGAAAGTAAATTTTGAATGTAGTAAAGCTGGAAGAACAGCAGAGGAAGATTGAGTATTTACCCTTATAAGATGAAAAAAGTTGCCATCAGGCAGCTATGGGAGTCAAGACTGTATCCCTCGGAGATCAGAGCTGAGTGCTCTATCATTAAGTTAATCAGCACTTGACAACAATTACTGTCAATTTTAATGTTAAATTATAGCTTTTTGAATGAGACAACATTTTATAAACAAACTTTGGAAGCTTTGAATGTGATTGGTAAGCAACCCTTGTGGACTACTCCACAGCTATTTTGTAAACTTCAAGATTGGACAGTTTTTTTTTTTTTGTTTAGCATTCCAGCTTGACTTTCGTCAATTAAAATAACGTCTCCCAAGACACTTGTCTGGATTAATCTTGAGATGTGTGGAGCATCTTGTTGATGAGGGAGTTCTCTTGCATTGAAGCTGTATTGTTGTGAAGAGTTCATCTTGGAGAACCTTTGTTTTAAATACAAGAGAAATCATTACAAGTGAAACCAACCATGATGGGGAATGTACAAAAAATATTTTGGCT
This sequence comes from Octopus bimaculoides, assembly GCF_046866305.1. NCBI lineage: Eukaryota > Metazoa > Mollusca > Cephalopoda > Octopoda > Octopodidae > Octopus > Octopus bimaculoides. The sequence goes on along the minus strand of NC_142929.1, from coordinate 62,421,597 downwards.
ATATGTTACCTTAACCCATTACCTCCCATAATTCTATTAACTGGAATTTTTTTATGAAACTTTGATTTCTAGCGTAAAACGGCCTTAGAAACACGCTGGAATGATCAAAATAACATTTTAAATAGAAATAAGCGAGATATTGGGTGAAAAATTAGCAAACCTTATTTGAATATCAGAGAAATATACCTAGTAGATATAGCAAAAAGGTTAGATATGTGTAAATATTGACAGATAATTACGAAATTTGTAATTTTTAAGTGATCTCATATGAGATCACTGGTAGGTAATGGGTTAATAAGGTAACTAAATGATGCTGCTGAAAACTAAAATGAAAAGTCTATTATGTATTAACTTATTTATTTCAGTCATTCAGGATAGCCAAATTATATATAAATCCTCATTTATGTTGGCTTCATTTTCATTGATATTTCAGTTACGTCTCTAAATTGAAAGACTGTCTTCATTTTTAAATTCATCTTTTTATATTTTTAATTGTTTCTGTTAATATTTTCCAATATATTAGGAATTTGTTGTTCATTTTTTAAAAAATAGTTTAAATCATTTCTGTCATTAATTTTTTTGATGTATTACAATTTGTTGTCATTTTTATTTTTCATGTTGTTGTTTAAAATGAAATATAAAATTGACTGACGCCATTGTTTACCAAACCATTTCTACTTTCTCACAAAAAAATTTCACTGATGACAGTGATTTAGTACCTGTCACTGTTACCAGTGCTATTCTGTAACTTCAGCTTTCAGTTTTGCTGATCTCTTTTAGCTCTTCTATAACCACTAATATTCAGCTACTTCTGTTGAATAGTAGTTGTATTTTAGCACAGATATCTACAGGTTACAAATAGGGGAATATAGAAAAAAATGGAAAGAATGTTGAAACAAGAAAATAAACTTGAGAGGTGTCATTAACAATAACGCATCTTAATTGCAACTCAAAATACCCTTTTTTCTCATGAAATGATTTGAACCATTACATTTTCAGAGGTCATTTTAATTAACAAAAGTGAAAGTAGAGCAGTAAGCTCAAATATTCTTACTTGATTGTTTGAAGTTTAAAGAGAGATTCATGAAATACATGATTGCTTTACAATAATTTTTCTAACTTTTTAAAGTTATTTTTTCTAACTTGTTTAAGGCCTTCTCCACTTCCAATGTCCATGAAAGTGAAGCATAATTTTGAAGAAAAGTAATTTTATGGAAATAAAATCCTTAATCTATTTGCTATTAATTGTTTGAACTCTTTTCTGTTGACATTTGATTAACTTTTGCAGCAGATCTACTTCTCTGCTCCAGATGTAGGAGTAACTCAGGTATGCACAGGTATATGTCCTACCACCTGGCTCAAATCTTTTATTTTCCCCTCAAGCTGTGATTTGCCATTGACCATGTCTCAACCAGTGTTCACCATTCATTGCATTCACTTCTATCTCCATCTCTAATCATCTGTCACTCTTCTTTCTCCCTTTCCAGCTGGGGTAGCCAAGTATCTCCTCTACACCATGGTATCTGTTCCTGTCTCTCTATCATACTTCAAATTTTTGATACCTGGTAGAAAGCCACCTCCCAACTGAGGGTCTTGTCTTGTCTTACAAGTAACTTGGTGACCTCTCTAGTGGCAATGCAGCCAATGCATTTTGTAAGGTGTTTGGCATTAGGAAGAGCATCCAGTCATTGAAGCCATGCCAACACAGACACTAGAACTCAGTGCAGTATGCAGTTTTCTGGCTTGTTGGATCCTGTTGAATCCTCCAGCCCATGCCAGCAAAGAACACAGGTGTTAAGGATGCTGCTGCTGCTGACGATGATGATGATGCTGATGGTGTGTGTGTATGTATGTATGTATGTATGTAATTACTCTAGACTATCTTTATTAAAAACAGGAGCTACTGAGTGCTCCCATATATAGTCACTCAGTTGCTAAAAGTGTGTCCAAATTTTTTTGGTTAAGAAGCTGATGTGAAAGTCTAATAAGGAAATTTGTTTTGCTGAAATGTAGAATGTTACATGTTGTATGAAACTGGATTAATGCTAAATTTGTATAAAACTACCTTCTAGCAGTATAAAATATGAGGAAATAAACATGGTTTGATTCGGATCGCATATGTTGCCAAAGCAAAGTAGTCTAAGAAATATATTGGAACCATAGAATTTTAGAAATTCATTTGTTTTTATCATCAAAGAAGTGGATTAATTCATTAAAACATTTATACTAAGAGGTTAACGTAGATCAGCGACAAAAAAGGAAGAAAAAAAGAAAAATAGTGAAATCTGTTATATGTCAACATATAACGACTGTGTATACAAGAATAATGAAATCTAAATATTAAATTGTCAGCAAATAAAGAAAGAATAAATTAAGTAAAAATATAAGAGATAAACACTGCTGAACAACAGATTTCTCTGGACTAGTCTATTTTAAATGACTGGCAAAAACACAGCTCTATCAGCAGGCTCTGGTCTTTTTCTTTAAGCGCCCTTCTAAAGCCTAGCCAGGCTCATGGGCCCGGCTTCCTGGTTTCTATGACGTATGTGTGCCTCCCCCCCCCCCCAGCTGGATGGGACGCCAGTCCATCGCAGCTTTACTTAAGAAACAGAAAGAGTGAGAGAAAGTTGGGGCAAAAGAGTACAACAGGGGTCGCCACCACCCCTTGCCGGAGCCTTGTGGAGCTTTAGGTGTTTTCGCTCAATAAACACACACAACGCCCAGTCTGGGAATCAAGACTGTGATCCTCCAACCACGAGTCCGCTGCCCTAACCACTGGGCCATTGCGCCTCCATCAGTCTCTGGTAGGACAGTAGTTTTTCTGGAGATAATAAAAAAAAGGTAAAAACCCCTTCAGTCATGAATGACCATGGGATTACACCAAGGGACAAGTCAGGGCAAGGTTGTTTTATGGAAGACCAGCAGTCACCCATGCATACCAGCCTCACCTCTGCATGCCACCGATGTTATCAAAGGGAAAGTCAAAGACTGATACAGTTTGGCACCTGTGATGTAGCAACTTATTTCTACAGCTGAGTGAACTGGTAGTGGTGGTGGTGAGGGCGAGGGCGGCGGTGGTGGCAGCGGTGGCAGCAGTGGCAGTGGTGGTGGCGACGGTGGCGGTGGTGGTGGCAGTGGCAGTGGCAGTGGCAGTGGCAGTGGCAGTGGCGGTTGTGGTGGTGGCGGTGGTGGTGGTGGCGGTGGCAGTGGTGGTTGTGGTGGTGGCGGTGGTGGTGGTGGCGATGGTGGTGGTGGTGGTGGTGGTGGTTGACATTCTGCTGCTGCTACTGATGGTGATGATGATAATGATGATTATGATGACGATGATGATGAGTTATTGTAAATAAACAATGTAAAGTAAACTATTCCAGTTTTATATCATCACCACCTTGATAGCTATGACAATAATGACAGAATGAGCATTCAACGATCCTGTCTTCAAAATGCATTTGTGCAGGTTTGTAGTTTATATAAAAGCATCATCCAACATTAATTTTTGATTTACCCAATAATACAGCAATGATTTATTATCACTAATTGCACTCAATTGCAGGTCAACTTGATGACTTCAACAGCTGATAATGTACTGCATATCAAAAGTGCTTAAAAGTTTAAATTTCATTCATAGTGTGGTGGTTATTATGCAAACTAAAATAAATGAGATGTAGTTCAGTTAACTGGTCTTCTTCACAGTGGATGTTAAATGCAGTTTAACATTTCTCACTCAGGAGTTTTAATTATTTTTCTGTTTAATCTTTTCATAACATTTCTAATCAAATACACTACCTATAGTGCCTGTAGTGGACAATTAATACAATGGAGATAATCATTTTTTCCTAATATTTGGTGGGATTAGAATTTTGAATTTGAAATATAAGGTTACAAAGAAAAAGATGCATAGAATACACATTCTTTTACTTATTCCAGTCATCTGATTGTAATTGTCGTGTTCAGATCCTGGTATCATCCATATCATACATTGGATGTCAATAAAATAAATAGCAGTAGTGTATTTATTAGTAGTGGAGTGAGTTAAAGTGACTGCTATCTTTCCAAAGTGAATGGCATTGTACTCATGTAAGAAATTTCCCTTGTTCACATATTGTAAAGGCAATATGATTGAATGTCAAATTATCTTTTACTTGTTTCATTCATTAGATTATGGCCATGCTGGGGCATCACCTTGAGGAATTTTAGTTGAACTAAATAACCCCAGTATTTATTTTCTTTTTAAGACTGGTGCTTATTTTGTCAATATCTTTTGCCAAAATGCTAAGTTACAAGGATCTAAACACACCAACACCAGTTGTCAAGCAATGGTGGAGGGCAAGCAAAGACACACACACATAGATACATACACACATGCACACATACACACATACACATACACACATACACATACACACATACACACATACACACTCATATGTATGTATACGACAGGCTTCTTTCAGTTTCCATCTACCAGATCCACTCACAATGCTTTGGTCAGCCTGATGCTATAGTAGAAGACACTTGCCCAAGGTGCCATGCAGTGGGACTGAACCTGACACCATACAGTTGGGAAGCAAACTTCTTATCACACAGCTATGCTTGAATGTATTATTACAACTACTTGCTATAATTGCGACAAGAAGGGTGAAAGATAAAATCAACTTGAGAGGCTGAATGCAAAATGTTGTAAGATGAAGAAACCATAAAGTATTCAACTGCTACTATATTGCTTCCATAAATTTGCAAGCTGATAGAAAACTAATATCATTCACACATAATGGACTAATGATTGAGCCAAACAAACAAAAAAAAAGAAATTAAGTATTAACTTAATTTCTTTATAGTTTTTAGCTCCCTTCCTGCACATTCTGAGTTCAAACCCCATCAAAGCTGACTTTGTTTTCATTCCCTCTGGGAGATGATTAAAATCAATAGAAACAGCATACTGAAGTCAATTCAATTGTTTTCACCTCCATTTTGAATATTTGCCTATAAGAAATCAATATATATTTTTTTTTTTACAAATAATCTCATAAAAAAAATGCATTGCATAAAGAAATACAAAGCAGATATCCTCTTTATGTAGTTGTTAAACATTCACACAAAAGCCCTGTATTTTCAGCGAAGTAATGAGGTATTGTGATTTACAGATTTTCTATATGGCCATTAGTGGTATAAGAGAAAGAGCTCTTTAACTGGGAATCAAAACTGGCTTAGACAGCTCATTTTGCTAGGAGCTCACCTCTTGCTCTTTAGCATTTGCCACATACAAATTATTAAATTCAAATTGTAATTGTTGCGGATTTTAAAGCACAGAATGTCACATAAATCTTTCCATAATTGATTGTAAATTATTGATTTCTTTTGACAAGGTACAAGGTTAAATTTTCACAGTAAAGAGGATAGAGGTCTTAAATTGATCTAAATTTATTACCAACTCTTGTCAAAATAGTGAGGAAGCTTCTAAATGGTTACGCAACCTACTAGAAATAGCAATTAAATCTCTCTGAAATCACAGCCTTACTGTCTTCAAAAAAAAAAGGGTACTCAGTGAACAGGTAGGAATATCTTTGATCTTACACCTGCATAACCTCTGGTAAACAAGAACAAATACCTCATATTTATAGCTACTTCACAAGAATAAAACACACAATCAGTCCTGGTCATGATCAACCATTAGATGAAATGTTAAAAAACATTTAGTCAGATGCTTGACCTTTGCTCTTTTCAGTCAACTCATTGCTTATTTTTTTCTTTTTAATGTAAAGCTATTAAAGGGAACATTTGTTCGGTTCAGGTTTGTATCTAAAGATATAAAAGATCAATAAATCAGGAGACCTAGAGGAGAAAGATTAACTATTTTGTGACTATGTTTTTAATGAAATACAAAGCCTGTGGTGTTTCAATTAAATTTTTAAATGAGCAAGAATTTGGAGGAGATTCTGGAAAATAATCGACCTTTTACATTTTTATGAATCTTACATGAAATTATAATGAAAGGTTTTAATTCAAATATGAACATTTTTCATCATTATGTATCTTACATGAAAATATAATGAAAGGTTTTAATTTAAAACGAGAAAAGAGCATTTTAAAATGATAGGTTTTATGGTATAGAACCAGAGACAGTATCAGGAAGTATCAGGCAGTATCAGGAAGTATCAAGCAGATTGGCATCAAAAACAGGTTATAATATTTTTTCTTTACTTTTCCTTAAAAGTTTGAGCTATCTGATCAATCTTCAATCAGTTTTTCTACATAATCTCTAGATATGAAAAGAATGTTTCATAAACCATGTTTGATAAATCTAATTAATCTATCCTGAAACATATACAAAATTACTGAAGGTGAAATCAAAATTGAAGAAATGTTAAATATATAATAATCAGCGATCAATTTATTTATTTTATTTTATTTTATTATTTTATGATAATATAATTTTTTTTTTTAATTAACTGTAAGATGAATTATTTTATTAATTAAGTAATATTTGCAATTTACTGTGTTTGAGTATCTAAAACAATTAAAAATTTATAATACAAATTAATTAACTTCTCTCTTTTCAACTGGTAAAAAAAATTATCAACCAAATCAGAAGAAAAAAGCAAGAGAGAGAGAGAGGAGTGTGTGTGTGTGTGTGTGTGTGTGTGTGTGTGTGTGTGTGTGTGTGGTGAGGTGTCTGGGTGTGTGTGTGGTGAGGTGTCTGGGTGTGTGTGTGCACACATGCATGTGTGTGTGTATGTTTGTGTGTGAACATGCATGTGTGTGCATGCATGCATGCATGTGTGTGCGTGTGTGAAGGTGTTTGGCCTAGTGGTTAGGGTGTTGCACTCATAATTGTGAGATTGTGGTTTCAATTCCCAGACCAAGTGGTGTGTCATGTTCTTAAGCAAAAGTACTTCATCTCACATTGCTCTACAATCACTTCAACATCTGACATCTGATATGTGGAAAACTGTGCACCTGTACAGACAATGTGCTGCACAAACATTTGATCACTACTAAAAACTCATCTATGCAGGTTGTTCAACAAAAGATTATGGAACCCTCATCTGTCATCTATGAGAGAAAGGTAAAGTTACCATCTCAAGTCATACTGACTCATAAGGGCAGGTCTCCCAGTTTCATGGCATATATATTCCCCACCTGGACAGGATGCTAATCCATTGCAGGATTACTCATGTTTGCCAGCTGAGTGGAGTGGAGCAGCATGAAATGAAGTCCAGGAGTTGAAACCACAATCATACAATCATAAGACCAATACCCTAACCACTAAGCCACGTTCTTTCACATGACAGGAAGGTCCAAAATTATACATGCATGCATACATTTATACATACATACACACACAAACACACAAACACTATATATATGTATGTATACATATGAATATATACATATATATATATATGTATATATATGTATGTATGTATGTATGTATGTATATATATATATATATATGTATGTATATATATATATATATATACATATATATATATATATATATATATATATATATATATATATATATATATCATCATCATCATCATCATCATCGTTTAACGTCCGCTTTCCATGCTAGCATGGGTTGGACGATTTGACTGAGGACTGGTGAAACCGGATGGCAACACCAGGCTCCAGTCTAATTTGGCAGAGTTTCTACAGCTGGATGCCCTTCCTAACGCCAACCACTCACAGAGTGTAGTGGGTGCTTTTACGTGTCACCTGCACGAAAACGGCCACGCTCAAAATGTGCCACCCGCACAAGCCAGTCCAGGGGCACTGGCAACGATCTCGCTCGAAAATCCTACAGGAGCCAGTCAGGCGGTACTGGCAACGGCCACGCTCAAAATGGTGCATCTCATGTGCTACCCGCACAAGAACCAGTCCAGGGCCACTGGCAACGATCTTACTTGGCTTGCCGGGTCTTCTCACGCACAGCACATTTCCAAAGGTCTCTGTCAGTAGTCATCGCCTCGGTGAGGCCCAATGTACGAAGGTCTTGCCTCACCACCTCAGCCCAGGTCTTCCTGGGCCTACCTCTTCCATGGGTTCCCTCAACTGTTAGGGTGTGGCACTTTTTCACGCAGCTATCCTCATCCATTCTCACCACATGTCCATACCAGCGCAATCGTCTCTCTTGCACACCACAACTGATGCTTCTAATGTTCAGCTTTTCTCTCAAGATACTTACACTCTGACAGGAATTCACATTGACATTACACATCCAACGGAGCATACTGGCTTCATTCCTTGCGAGCTTACGTATGTCCTCAGCAGTTACAGCCCATGTTTCACTGCCATGTAGCATGGCTGTTCGTACGCATGCGTCATACAGTCTGCCTTTTACTCTGAGTGAGAGTCCCTTTGTCGCCAGCAGGGGTAAGAGCTCTCTAAACTTTGCCCAGGCTATTCTTATTCTAGCAGCTACACTTTCAACGCACCCACCCCCACTACTAACTTGGTCGCCCAGATAGCGGAAGCTATCGACTACCTCTAGTTTTTCACCCTGGAATGAGATAGAAGTTGTTTCCTGTTTGTTTACAGTCTTTATTGCACCTGAACATCTGCCACAAACAAAAACTAACTTGCTAGTTAACCTGCCTTTGATGTTGCTGCACCTCTTATGTGTCCATAGCTTGCACCGGGTACATCTTATAGAGTTACTACCTACTCCTTTTCTACATACTGAGCAGGGCCATCTACCTGAAGGGGTTTGTGTTTTATCTACCTTCCTACTTATTAGGATTTTGGTTTTTGCTAGGTTGACTCTAAGGCCCTTCAATTCTAGACCTTGCTTCCACACCTGAAACTTCTCCTCTAGTTCTGATAGTGACTCCGCAATTAGGGCAAGGTCATCAGCATAGAGGAGCTCCCAGGGGCAACCTGTCTTGAACTCCTCTGTGATTGCCTGGAGGACTATGATAAATAAGAGGGGGCTGAGGACGGAACCTTGGTGGACCCCTACCTCTACCCGGAATTCATTGCTGTACTCATTTCCAGCCCTCACCTTACTGGCAGCATCTCTGTACATGGCTCGCACAGCTCTCACTAACCATTCTTCTATCCCAAGTTTCCTCATTGACCACCAGATAAGGGATCGGGGGACCCTGTCAAAGGCTTTCTCCATGTCAACGAAAGCCAGGTACAGAGGTTTATCCTTAGCTAGGTATTTCTCCTGCAACTGTCTCACTAGAAATAAGGCATCAGTAGTGCTTTTACCTGGCACGAACCCAAACTGCATCTCATCTAAATTGATTCGCTCCCTAATTAGTTGGGCTATGACCCTCTCTGTAACTTTCATAACCTGATCTAACAGCTTGATGCCTCTGTAATTATTTGTATCTAAAGCGTCACGTTTACCTTTGTAGCAGTTGACTATGATGCTGCTACACCAGTCATTGGGTATGACTCCTTCGTGTATCACCTGGTTCGTAATACGGGTGACTAGGCTATAGCCAACACTGCCAGATATTTTGAGCATCTCTGCAGTGATTCCTGATGGGCCGGGGGCTTTCCCGGTCTTCATACTCTTAATTGCTTTATCTACTCTAGTACTATCAACTCGGATAGCTGGTCCCTCTATTGGGTCGACATACGGCAGGCTCTCTTTCTCCCATTCATTCTCTTTATTTTTATATATAATATATATATATATATGTGTGTGTGTGTGTTGCATGAACTAAAAGTCGGAGGTGGATGGGATTAACTACCTGCATCAACTTGCTATAAAAGCAGGTAGTAATTTTACCTTGTTCTTATTCTTAGTGCAAGTTTTGAAGAGTGTACAGTTCAATTTTAACAGTTATTCTTTCAAAGCTATAATGAAAATGACAAAGGAGCATATTCAGCATATTTTGCTCTATGAGTTCAATAAAGCCAACAACAAAATGGAAAGTGAGTGGAATATTAATGCAGTATATGGAGATTGGACAATAAACATAAGCCAGCGTCAATGGTCGTTCCAGAAATTCCGGGCCAGAAACTACACCCTAGAAGACGAGTCTCATCCTGGAAGATCTGTAGAGCTCGATGAGGATGTCCTGCAAACCCTGGTGGAACAAAACCCCATCATAACTGTTGAGGAACTAGCAGAGAAGTTTGGATTTGGTCATTCAACTATTCATAGACACTTGTGTGCCATTGGAAAAGTCAACAAATTGGGTCAATGGATTCCTCACAAACTTTCCATGTCTAATCATGCACAGAAGGTGCATGTGTGCTCTTGTTTGCTGTCACTTCTCACGAATTAAACCTTTCTTAAACAGAATAGTGACTGGTGATGAGAAATGGGTTCTCTATAAAAATATCAAATGCCCAAAACAGTGGGTAGAGAAAGGAGAAACACCAGTACCCCAGGCTAAAGAAGGTCTTCACCCATGTAAGGTGCTGTTATCTGTTTGGTGGGATATATGAAAGGTTTAGTCCACTTTGAACTTTTAAACCCAAACCAAACGATAACAAAGGAGATCTACTGTGAGCAGCTTGAGTTGCTTAAATCAGTGGTAGAAGAAAAATGACCATCTTTGGTTTCAAGACGAAAGGTGCTCTTTCATCAGGATAATGCTCGACCACATACAGCAAGGAAAACATTCCAAAGGCTGGAGCAGTTTGAATGGGAAATGATTCCCCACCCACCATATTCACTGGACATTGTCTCATTTGGTTATCATTTATTCTGCAGTCTTCAAAATCATCTGGACGGAAAAAATATGAATTCTTTAGACAGGGTCAGAAAAGTACTGGAGGAGTATTTTTTGTTACGGACAAGTGAATTTTGAAAGAGTGGCCATACATGTCTACCAGATAGATGGAAGAGCATTGTAGAAAATGAAGGGGAGTATATTTTAGATTAAAAAAGAACTTTGTTTATCTTAATTTTGAAAAATAAAAGAAGTATAAAAATAAACACATTATTTACAGGATGTCCCAAGATATATATATATATACGTTTGTATGTGTACATACATATATACATATATACATACATATATACATACATATATACATACATGCATTGACACATATACACACACTGGTTTAGACGATATGGATTCAATTGTACAATCAACTGAGCATTCCACAAACGTGTACCCCTAACATAAATCTCAAACAGAAACAGTGTGACAGCATATGTCAAGCCTATACCTATGAATCACAGATACAATCCATCTAATGATGATTCTGTACAGTTTCCATCTACCCAATTACGCTCACAAGGTATGAGTCTACCAAAGGCTATAGAAAATGACATTTGTCAAGAATACTACACAGTGGAATTAAACTCAAGGTCTTGTGATTGTGAAGCAGATTTCTTCACTTTTATACCCTCTTTCACCTCTTCTCCATTCACAGTCTACATTGTACCATTTTGTGTATCTTTACCTCCCTCCAGGAAAAGGATATATATTTAGAATTCAAAAGGAATATAGTCACTAGTGTGAACAAGATAATAAAAATTTATAACAGAATTAACTCTGAAGACAAGTCAACAATAATATATACATATACATACATATATGTGTATATGTGTTTGTATACATATATACATACATATACATACACACATTTTATTGTGTGTGTACATATTATGTATATGCATGCATATGTAATATACATATATCTGCATATATATATATATATATATATATATATATATATATATATATGTATGTATGTATATATCAAGGGTGTGCAGCCTAAAATAGATCAATAGCAACATTTTCCTTTTATGGCAAAATATGTACCTAATTCAATAAAATTATGAAGGTTACTTTGATTACTATGCATAAAATGTTATTTTGTAGATTAAGTAGGCATAATTCACCCCTGCTTTTCAATCTCAGTATTTAAGCTACATACTGTTGTTGTACACGTGCTGTGTACACTCCTACAACACCATTTTCTTTACATGCTATAAAGGCAAAAACAGATCTGCCTTCACTTAGTCACATGCCTGTGTTTCACTTATTTTTTGTATGTTTTACTACATAATGGTCACCAACTACCTACCCTGAGTAATTACTGACAGCACATATATATATATATATGTATGTATGTATGTATGTATGTATGTATGTATGTATGTATGTATGTATGTATATACTTCAATTAGAGGTTGTGTTAAACTCATGAAGGGATGGTTCCATCCGAGGAAATACTGGTTCAATAACTAGTATTTTGGGGGAATTAATTTCCTTAAAATAATAGGTATATATATATAAACATATAGTTTTTATTCATGTAAAAGAAGGAAAAGAAAATGGAGATTGGGAAGTTAATCATTGTTTATTATTATCAGCAAATTAATCATCATCCTTTACAGCTGTTTCAATCCTCTGACTGGGGCAACCATATATCTCTCCTACTGCAAGACACCTGTTTCTGCCCCTCTATCACTCTTTAACCTCTCATCACAAAACCACTTCTCTCAATACTACTCCTCCCTTAATTGAGGGGGTCTTTGTCTTGCATGTTACTTGATGACCTCATCAGTGCTGGTGTCACATAAAAAGCATTCAGTACCCTCTGTAAAGTGGTAGGCATTAGGGAAAGTGTCCAGCCATAGCAGACAGAGGAGCTTCGCATAGTCTTGTGACAAGCCAGCTCATATGAAATCATTGAACCCATACCAGTATTGAAAATTGACATTAAATGATGATGATGATGATGATGATGATGATGATGAAGATATACTTATTCGTATGTATCTTGAGGTATGGAAGGATGAATGGTTGGAGAAATAGAGAGAGAGACAGACAGACAGAAAGAGACAGATAGACACAGAGAGAGAGAAAGAGAGAGCAACAGACAGTGAAACAGAGAGTGAGAGAGATATATGCAGACATATTTATTTTTTAAAAAGGTGACAGTGGCTCCAATGTTTCACCAGAAACAGATTTTCTGACAGTTTAAGAGACCATTTCAAACAACTGTCAACATTTATAAAATAAATCTCTAACACTAACGTGTAATGAGTTCTTTCTCAGTCAATGTTTTATTGTTTTTTTAATATTTTAATGTTTAAAACTTCCCAACTGCAATATCTATCTATCTATCTATCTATCTATCTATCTATCTATCTATCTATCTATCTATCTATCTATCTATCTATCTATCCATCTATCTCTAACTATCTATCTGTCTGTCTGTCTGTATATCTACCTATCTATCTATCCCCATCTCTTTATTTATAAAAGACACATATACACACGTGTGTGTGTGTGTGTGTGTGTGTGTGTGTGCATGTGTGCATGCAAGTATGTGTGCGTGTGTACATGTGTGAGTACGTTTGAGAGTCTGTGTGTGTGTGTGTGTGTGTGTGTATGTGCGTGCGTGTGTGCGTATGCATGTGTAGGCAGGTGAAAATTATGGCAAAACCTAATAGTCAGGTCTTAATTTTGTTGCTCCTTAGTCCCATATCAACCCTGATCCCTAATCAAGCAAACCAGTTATCAAAGGTGTTTCAGTAATTACCTTGCATCTACTCTTTAGTTTTCTTTTTTTTTTTTTTCATACAATTCAGACAAGTGTATCTAGGACTACAGGGGATGATGTGGCAGAATCATAACAGCATCAGATAGAATGCTTTGTGATACTTGTTATCACTCTCTGAGCTCTGAATGCAAATCCTAGGAAGGTCAACTTTGCCTTTCATCCTTCTCGAATCAATAGATAAAATATTCCTTCACTGAGTTTCATTCTCTCTCCCTTCCACTTTCTCTCTGTTTCTCTCCCCCCCCTCTCTCTCTCTCCCTCCCCTGTACTTCTTTCTTTCTCTTCATTTCTCTCACTTTCTTTCTCTTTGAAAATGTCTATCGTACACTATGAGAAAAGTAGTGATAGACCAGTCACAGTATCCCTTCTCCCAGAAATGAAGATAGGTGGAGTGATAATATTTATCCCCACTTAAACATGAATGTTCTGTTAGAACAAACTATACTGCGGCAGATACCACGAGAGAAACTTTCATATTAACTTTGGTGCAAAATACCCTTTACAAGAGTGCAGCCAATATGAGAGTTTCTCTCATGGTTTCTGTTAGAACTATAGTTTGTTCTAACAGAACATTCACATTTAAGTGGGGATAAGTATTACCTCTCAGTATTAATACTACCACTGTCGCTAATATATATATATAGGTTGAGTGATGGTGCAACAACCGCTTTTCATTAAAAAAAACTGATATGTTACTGAACTAAGGATGGCCTGACATGCTGTGCTGCACATCAGGCCATCCTAGCATTCTAGTAAAAGTTAGATTAATTTACCCAATGTGTTTTTTATTTATTTAAAATGGTAGAGTGTAATTAGAGAGAGATTTGACAGCTACATTTAAAAAATTGAGCCACCATAGGCACAAGAGTGGCTATGTGGTAAGTAGCTTGCTTACCAACCACATGGTTCCGGGTTCAGTTCCACTGCATGGCACCTTTGGCAAGTGTTTTCTACTATAACCATGGGCCAACCAAAGCCTTGTGAAGAAGTCCATCATATATATATATATATATATATATATATATATAATAATAAAGGAGTTACGACGCAAAAACGTATAAATTCAAAAGAACATATTTATCTTCTTCAATATATATTTCAGTATAAAGAATTCATTAAGATGCTTAAATCAAAATTTCTTTACACATCATTCAGGAACAGATATAACATCAGAAAAAATACACTCCGTTTAAAAACACAAACCGTACATGGCGAAAAAATTTCACGTTTTTGTGTCGTAACTCCTTTATTATTATTAATATTACCAAAAGGATCGATTCTTGAAGAGTCTGCATATCTTCACTGTCGTTTTTTTCTGCTATTTAGGTGATGATTTTTTAAGTTAGCTTACCAATTATTTTTGTTGGTAGTTAATTTATAATATATTATATATATATATATATATATATATATATATATATATATATATATATATATATATATGCATATAAATGTGTATGTATATGTTTGTTCCCCCACTATCGCTTGACAACCGATGTTGGTGTGTTTATGTCCCCATAACTTACCAGTTTGGCAAAAAGAGGCTTACAAAGGATAAGTCCTGAGGTTGATTTGTTTGACTAAAGGTGGTGCTCCAGCATGGCCACAGTCAAATGACTGAAACAAATAAAAGAAAAAAAAAAAGAAAAGAACCACATAAACGGCTCCTAGTTATAAATATCAGAAGCAATATATATATATATATATATATATATATATATATATATATTCATTACCTCACTCCAACTTTTAGAATAGTTCAGTCTGCTCATAGCCCCATCTCAATTTCTACTCATCTACAGGTCTGGCTAAAGCAGCTTCAAGAGATCTTAAGTTCATCTACCCATAAAGCAAGCTAGTTGTTTGGACTTACCTCTCTCAAAGAGCCAAACTGCAATCTCACTAACATATCTCAGCTGATGCATGATTCTGTTACCACCTCGTATTTTTTAGTACAATTCTGACCAGCTCAATTTTTAAAGTATTTGTTTGATACTGTAAGAGTAATGTCGTCCACATATACCAACATGACCTGTCCAGTTGAAGAAGGATACTCTTAATATCTTCAGCTTCTACAACAATGGCTATAGAGTTAAAATGTATGTGAGCAATGAGACAGGGCAACCTTTACAGACAAAGAAAATGGTTCTAAACAGCTTGAACAGGTTGTTATTTACTCCGACCACTAAGCAGACGCCACTGGACACTGAAATTATCCAGCTTCTGAAAAACAGGACCAAAACTGGACTGAGAACGTTGTTGGAGGCTTTGAACTGATTTGACCCTTTAGCATTCAGATTATTCAGTCGTATGTGACACTTACTTATTCATGCTGTTGTGAATTAATTCCGCATTATCTCATAGTTTTGGTATTTAAATGATGTGAGTGTTTATTTTTAGAATGGCATTGTATGCGAAGTGTGAAAGGCCAGACCTAGCCAGTTTTAGCACAAAATACATCAGATACTTGTGTCAGATATGGCCAGTTTAAATGCTGAAGAGTTAAATGATGCGAGATCCACCAAAATTGGGTTTATTATTACCCATCAAAGGTGACAAGCTAGCAGAATTTTTAGCATGCCAAAACAAAAGGCTGAAAGACATTTCTTTCAACTTTATGTCCTGAGTTCAAATTCCAACGAGGTCAACCTTGCCTTTCATCCTTTCAGGGTTAGTAAAATAAGTACAAGTTGAACACTGGAGTTGATGTAATTAACTAGCCTCCTCCACTAAAATTCCAGGCCCTGTGATTAGAGTAGAAAGAATTATTACTTGTCCACTGTAAGATGTATCAAGATGAAATGAAGATTGTAGAGTAGATAGGTTTGCTGGGAATTACACAAGTCTGCATGTTCCCAATAGAAGAGAAGTGTCAATCTTTTTGCTTTCACATTATCCAAAGTAATATTGATTTCAAATTTTGGCACAAGGCCAGCAATTTCAGGGAGGTTGTTAGTCAATTACATTGACACTAGTGTTCAACTGGTACTTATTTTATAGACCACAAGAGGATGAAAGGAAAAGTCAACCTCGGTGGAACTTGAGCTTACAATGTAAAGATAGACAAAATGCCACAAGGCGTGTTGTTTACAGTGATACCCATTCTGCCTGCTCACCATCTAATTGCCATAAATAATATAAACACTAATAACAATGAGCAGTGGAATCATAAAATAAATATAAAATATTGACAAATAATATCCTTTGAGGTGACAATAGTTAACTCTATTTAATTTCAAGAACATTGACAGCCATCAAATTTATCATTAAAATAGGAAACTGCATTAATCTTGTTGTTGTCAAAACCTATATTCAGGAGACACATTAAAAGTCATTTCATCTGTGTCCTTCCCATCTTTTTTAGACACAGTGAAGTCAGGTGTCCTTCTTTTCTAAGATGGTACTGTATGGTTTTAAGGAGATATTACTACTAACTCTAGCAAGTCAGTTCACTCTGTAGAGGCTCTCTTACTGAATCAAGTAAAGCTGACCAAAATTACTTAACAGCAGCAGTAGCAGAGCAGAAATAACAGCATCAGCTAAAAAATGGAAAGTGTTTGTGAAGCAAGTTTATCAGCCTCAAGGTTAATTAATTAAAATTAGTCATGAATATGCAACAGCTCTACAGTTCTTAAGACTATAGATAGTATACATGTGTATGTGTATATATATATATGCAATTTTTCAAAATGTAATAAGAATTTCAACAGTATATGCTAATTAAATATTTATAAAAATCTAAGGAATGTAGAAATTACAAACATAATAAATATTGAAAATAAAGAAGCACAATATTTTGTTAATTAATCGTGATTGAACATTTTTCAGCATTATCTGGAGATATCAGAAGAAAATTAGTATTAGGTAGTTCTTCTATTATTTCAAAACATCAGTTTTGAAGTTGGCAATATAATCACTACATTTGGGTTTCATTCAAACACAAGTAAATAGAAGGAAAAATAGAAGCAGTGTATACATCAATAAATGTTTGAACATATATGCTTGTGTGAATGCGTTCATTGTGAGAGAGACACACAAAGGGAAGCAAAGAGTGTGTGTGTGTGTGTGTGTGTGTGTTTTAACTGTTGTAATTGTATGTTAAGTATGTTTCAAACATATCTTTTTCATTTATATTTTTAAGAATCTTGCTAGAGAAGAAAAGACAGGATATTAACTGAGAAACAATGCTTCTTCATTGAAATCACTGTTATCTAGATACCAACAGCTGTGTGGAGTCCACATGTAAGTATTACTATCAATGTTCTTTCTAAATACACAGACATACATAAATGCATAGATATATATGTATGTGTGTGTGTGCATGTGTTTATACATACATATGTACATACACACACACACACACACACACACACACACATACATACATATATATACATATATGCATACATACATTTACACACACACACAAACACATACACACATATCTATATTCATATATATCTAAATATTCAGGCATTAACCCTTGTTACAGCAATCTCAGGTTACATAATTCCTCACTTAAAGAAATTGTAAAATATGACAGCTAATTTCTTGATATAGTTTATCATTTTGCAGCTTACGAAGTGTTGGATAAATTTTAACCATTGAAAAATTACATGTTCTTAGTCTAAAGGATGCTTTTCTGTACTTTAACTAATATCTAAAGTATTGTTAACAAACTGCAAAACTATAACCGCAGTATGCCCCCCCACACACACACACACATAAACACACACACACACACACACACAAACACACACACAAACACACACAAACACAAACATGCACGAACATACCCAAATAGAAATGTATGTATATTTGGGTATATATGAATGTATATATATATATATATATATCTATATATATATACATGAGGGTGCGCCGAAAAGTTTATAGGCTGACTATGAAGGAGTGATGCTAGAGCTGTGAAATCTTGCATGCATTAATTTCATCCCTTCTTATTGATAACTGCATTGTTTCTTTTCAGGTAAACTACCATCTGACTTTTCAAAGAAGACATCAAAAGTAATTAGTAGCAACTTCTCTTGAAAATCAACACAGATGCTTACCTAACCAAGGATGATAGTTGGTTTCTTTACTTTGAGCCAGAGATAATCCATGCAGTGTATGTGAGTATGTTTCATTAACATAGATGATTAGTGGTTACATAATGCAAATTACATAATCAACACTTTCTGTCATATCATCTCAGAGACATGTTACTGTAATATACAATATTACTAGATTGAAAAAATAAAAATATTCATGACAGTCACAAGTAATTTTCTCTTTGAAAGTGAGGAGTTGATTGTGAGCTTATCAGATTTTCTCATTCTGACACAATCTGCCCAGTCAGAAGATGAAGTCAAGACCACTGTTCATGTATGAGAATAAAGGATATACTCAAAGTGGCCAAAGAGCTATACAGACATCATTAAACTATCTAACTTGGTGTTTTTGTTGGCACTCCGTTGCCTACGACGTCGAGAGTTCCAGTTGATCCGATCAACGGAACAGCCTGCTCGTGAAATTAACGTGCAAGTGGCTGAGCACTCTACAGACACGTGTACCCTTAACGTAGTTCTCGGGGATATTCAGCATGACACAGTGTGACAAGGCTGACCCTTTCAATTACAGGCACAACAGAAACAGGAAGTAAGAGTGAGAGAAAGTTGTGGTGAAAGAGTACAGCAGGATTCGCCACCATCCCCTGCCAGAGCCTCGTGGAGTTTTAGGTGTTTTCGCTCAGTAAACACTCACAACGCCCGGTCTGGGAATCGAAACCGCGATCCCATGACCACGAGTCCGCTGCCCTAACCACTGGGCCATTGCGCCTCCACTAACTTGGTGTATGGACGATATAAAACATCATATCAAATGTTTGCTCTGCATCATGACATTTAATCTTCCAGCAGTATGTTCCTACACTTACCAATTGCCCGCATTAGTCTGTTGCCAGCAACTTGAAATCCTTGGCAATGAAGCTTATATTTTTCAGGCATCACCTGAATAAAATGCAAACATATCTCTAAACATGCAGACACATATTTAATGTGCATATGTATACTGTATTTCATGACCATTGACTCCTTTGTTTTCATCTGCCTTTTGATAGTTCTTATCTCTTGACCAGTAAGATGTCTGAAATTACTTTCCTCGCGAAGCAAGCTTCATGCAGTTATCAGATTAGTCACTGTCAGCCCAAACATGCAACAAGTTTTAATCATCATCATCATCATCATCATCATCATCATCATCATCATCATCATCATCATCATCATCATCATCATCATCATCATCATCATCATCATCATCATCATCATCATCATCATCATCATCATCATCATCATCATCATCATCATCATCATCATCATCATCATCATCATCATCATCATCATCATCATCATCATCATCATCATCATCATCATCATCATCATCATCATCATCATCATCATCATCATCATCATCATCATCATCATCATCATCATCATCATCATCATCATCATCATCATCATCATCATCATCATCATCATCATCATCATCATCATCATCATCATCATCATCATCATCATCATCATCATCATCATTATTATTATTATTATTATTATTATTATTATTATTATTATTATTATTATTTAAGATGTAATACAGTATCCAATATCATGATGTTGTTGATTGAAGATATTGTGTCTACTGGGAGTTTGTACTGTCTGTTAAATCACAACAATGACCTCAAACAGCTAGTATTTTATGCAATATGCATGCAGTTCCAAGTAATGCCAATTTTTGCAATACACCTGAATTGTAGGATATTTCTAAAGTTTCCAGATGTTTCTTCAGGTTGGGTGGTATTGAAACCAATGCTCCGATGTCAATAGGGATGACCTTTATGTTTGACTCTCGTAGCTGGCACATCTTAGCGATCTCAATTCTCAGTTCTCCATATCTACCAATCTTTTCTCTTTCTTTCATGTTAATATGTTGATCTTCTGGCACTGCTCCATTGATTATTGCTTGTCCCTCTTAAACGTTACTATATCTGGCCTTTGGTGCTCTAACACCTTGTTTTTCTGGAAGTCAAAGTCCCAGTGGATTTTTGCCTTCTCTTTTTCATCCATTCCCTTTTCCAGTGTCTGTTGGTACCAAGCACCCATTACCTCATATTCATACTTCCAGCATAGTAGCCAGTGAAGGTTTTGGACTACCTTGTCATGTCTGCACTTGTACTCTTTCTCTCTTTTACTCCTTTACTTGTTTCAGTCATTTGACTGTGGCCATGCTGGAGCACTGCCTTTAGTCGAGCAAATCGACCCCAGGACTTATTCTTTGTAAGCCTAGTATTTATTCTATTGGTCTCTTTTGCCGAACCTCTCGGTTACGGGGACGTAAACACACCAGCAAACACAGACACACAAACATATACACACACATACATATATATATATACATATATACAATGGGCTTCTTTCAGTTTCCGTCTACCAAATCCACTCACAAGGCTTTGGTCGGCCCGAGGCTATAGTAGAAGACACTTGCCCAAGGTACCACGCAGTGGGACTGAACCCGGAACCATGTGGTTCGTAAGCAAGCTACTTACCACATAGCCACTCCCACACCTAGCTACTAACCACAAGACTTTCACATTTATTATTATTATTATTATCATTATTATTATTATTATTATTATTATTATTATTATTATTAGTGAGATTTTCTTCCTCCTTCAATTTTGTTTCCATTTCTTGCTGAAAAACTTCCAAACACCCATATACATTGATAGGTCATTAAAATAAACACACCAGATTATTCATTTACAAAGTCAAGGCGTAGAAGTGGCTGTGTGGTAGGTGCAGGAGTGGCTGTGTGGTAGGTGCAGGAGTGGCTGTGTGGTAAGTAGCTTGCTTACCAACCACATGGTTCTGGGTTTAGTCCCACTGCGTGGCACCTTGGGCAAGTGTTTTCTATTATGGCCTCGGGCCACCCAAAGCTTTGTGAGTGGATTTGGTAGACGGAAACTGGAAGAAGCTCGTCGTATATGAATATATATGTATGTGTGTGTGTATATGTTTGTGTCTCTGTGTTTGTCGTCCCAACATCGCTTGACAACCGATGCTGGTGTGTTTACGTCCCCATAACTTAGCGGTTCAAAGAGTAAAAGAGTATGTGAAAGAAAGGAAAGGAAAAGAAAAAGAAAATAAACAAAAGAAAATTTTTTCATGGGGTGTAATCATTTTCACAGCAACCATTTTCTTCTCAATACATCTGATGTACCAGTTAAAACAATCTTTACTATTATCGTTGTTATCATTATTATTATTATTATTATTATTATTATTATTATTATTATTATTATTATTGTTGTTGTTGTATGAGAGGGCAGTGCATGCCATCAAAGTGACACTGGGATAAAATATATGAAGCTCAGTATACCCATCATAACTAACTGTCTGATAAGGGTATACCAGGCACATGCATCCCAACCATATGTGCACGATATGGCGATTTCATATCAAGATAAACAGCATATGACCTTGCAGGTGAGCCTAAGTTAGAATTTCTTTTCAGGTCAAGTAGCCCATCCCACTCAAAAAGTCCCTGAATAAGGATTGTTTAAGAATGTTGAACAAAACACCCATGCTTCCAAATGTGAATTATTCAAACCCTAAAGGATCCCTCTCAACACATGGCTATGACGCTTCCCTCACTACTTCTACTTGTGATCAGAGATGCACATATCATCAGCCACTAAGGGACATGCTCATCTGGTTAAGGTCAAGCAACTGACAAGCAGATCTGTAATACTGAGCAGAATACATTCTGTAGCCCATCTTTCTATACCAAAACAAAACATGTACATGATATAACACTTCCAATCAGCTGTACATAACATTTTCAATCAGTTTATTATTATTATTATATTATTATTATTATTATTATTATTATTATTATTATTATTCAAACAAAATGGTTAGCAAAATTTCTTCTGGCTCTTTATGCCCTACATTCAAATTCTGCTGAAGGCGACTTTGCTTTTGATCCTTTCAGGTTTGAGAAAAAATAAGTACCAGTTGAGTTACTAGAGTTAATATAATCAATTTGCTCCTCACCCAAAATTACTGGCCTTGTGCCAAAATTTGAAACCGTTATTATCATCATCATCAATATTAGTTATCAAATAAAAAAACAAAAAAGAATTCACTGAAGGAATTTGTAGTAGAGTCATTTCTACCATGCCTTAGAAAGTTATTGAAATTAAGAGAGAACGTTTTGATGAATAGTATTCATGTATTCATGAGAGATATCTGAGATTTAATTTCATTTTTTTTTTTTTCTTTATTTATGCCTGAAAAGATATCACACAAGTTGCATATGGTAAGATATTTCCTGCAAAGCTTTCCTCATACTTAGTAAGAAGGAAGGAATGATTAAGTTTGCATACAAAAATAACTTCTTATCTTATTCACAGTGGATGTATAGATGTGTATTTGAAATGGTATAAAATGCTTGCCTACAAATATATTCAAAACTGACTGTGTTTCCACACACAAATATAAGCACACACACACGTACGTATGTGTGTGTGTGTGTGTATACATGTATGTATGTATACACATATACACACACACACACACTCACTCACACACATTAATGTGTGTTTATGTGTGTGTGTTAGTGATTGCATATTTATGTGTGTGAAATGACTTACAAATTAGATGTTTGAGATTCATGCATTCCATTTATTTTGAGTAAAATTTGATAATAGCCACAACTAAATTCTAATTTTCTATCAGTGAATAAGTGTTTTGATTAGATTGACTTTAAGATCTGCCTTGAGAGGTTCATGCATGTCTAGTTACCACAGTGATGTCACAATATTTTTCTATATTATACATGTATGTGTGTGTTTGTGTGTGTTTGTGTGTCTGTGTATGTATATATAAAAAACGTCGCCCTTTCAAAGCCTAGCCAGGCTCATGGGTTCGGTTTCCTGGTTTCTATGGCGTATGTGTTCCCCCCAGCTGGACGGGACACCAGTCCATCGCAGCGTTACTCGAGAAAGAGGAAGAAAGAGTGAGAGAAAGTTGGGGCGAAAGAATACAACAGGGGTCGCCACCACCCCCTGCCAGAGCCTCGTGGAGCTTAGGTATTTTCGCTCAATAAACACTCACAACGCCCGGTCTGGGAATCGAAACCACAATCCTCCGACCGCGAATCCGCTGCCCTAACTGCTGGGCCATTGCGCCTCCACGTATGTATATATAGTATAATAAAATATGCTGAATACTGTATAGACTGAGGTCCCCACTGATGGGTCCCTAGTATGTCATTACAGCAAGTTAATTTAAGTTTATTAGTGTAGTCAATCAAGAACAGCTATGTGGTTTCGGTGTAATGGCTAGCACAGCAATATTGTTTGCAGTAAACATGTTGATGTTACGATTTCTTCCACATTGTTTGTGCATGTGTATATGTGTCTGAATGTATACCTATATATACACGTACATATATGCATGTGTGTTTCATATGAATTTGCTTATGCTATTATTTAACCACAAGAAGACACTGAGCTGACAGGATCGTTAGCATGCTAGACAAAACGCTTAGCAGCCTTTTGTCTATCTTTAGATGCTGAGTTCAAATTCCACTGAGGTTGACTTTGCCTTTTATCCTTTCAGGGTTGATAAAATAAGTACCAGTCAAACTCTGGGGTTGATGTAGTCAACTATTCCCCTCCCACAAACATTTCAGGTCTTGTGCTCATAGTAGAAAGAACTGTTCAGCCACAGGTCAACATCTGACTGAGTCAGCCAATGGTAAAAAACATTCCAATCCTGACCACTCCATCAAATTTCCAATGAGCTATCCTTTGGAAGGGCTGGACATGAAATGATAGAGATTTCACTGCTATTTCTAAAAATATAGAGGCACTTCACAGTCTCCCATCTCAGCAGGATTTTGTTTATTGCTTTATCATGCATATATTTAAGCATTTAACTGCATATATATGTGTATGTGTGTATCTGTATGTGTCCATGCATTTGCATACTGGAGGTTATGAGTTTTATATACACTTACACAAGCATAGAATAATTTTATTGACTGTGATTTCAGTTTTATTGAATGTGTATACATACATACACATAAATATGCAAATGTGTATGCATGTGTGTATAAGTATGTATGTATGCATGTATGTATGTATGTATGCATGTATGTATGCATGCATGTATGTATGTATGTATGTATGCATTATGTATGTATGTATAATTTTGTAAATTTAGCATTTTTCACTTTTCTGTCAGATTTATGTTTGTATTATCAACATAGTGTAATCTTCATTTTTGAAAGTGTATATCTCTAAAATGTCATTTAAAAATATGCATTTTAGAAAGATAAATAAAGAAATGAAAATAGGAAGAGGAGAAAGATCAGAACCCCCACCCCCACCCCCATCCCCCCAAAAAAAGATTTATATATATTTATATATTATCACTATAATCATAATCTACACCTTTGAAAATGTATCTCTGCAAAATTATGTTTAAAAAAACTATGCCTTTTTGAGAAAGTTATGGGGAATAAAAATTCTATTAAACACCCATTTCTTTCTCTCACTCTCTCTCTCTCTTTAAATATATATATGAACAGGTATGTATATATACACATATACACACACATATATATATACATATGTATATGAGCATGTATTTATATATACACATATACACACAAATATATATATATATATATATATATATATATATATATATATGTATATATATATATATATATATATATATATATATATATACACACACACACATATATATAAATTGATCACTAATCACTAAACCTTTTTTTATTCTCTCTGTTTATTTCTGTGTTCTTTTCTGTCGAAGAGCGTAGGTTCGAAACATAAAAGACTTTCTCACTTCCTGAGCATTAAACTAATACATTTGTTTGTTGTTTACACACCCGTCGTCGTCTTTTGTTTTGTTTGTTTTTTTATAAATTCCAACTATATATATATATATATATAATATGTATGTACAAAAATAAACTTTGGGAATTCCATATGTATAGTGTAAATAATACAGGAGATTACAGAGGTTAATTAAACAAACTTAATTATCATTTTACTGTATATTTCAGAAACAAAATAGACCATCGTACTTTAGTATTTCATTGTTTCTTTTTGGTTTCAGTATAGCAGTCAGGCAGCTAAAAACAGAATGAGTGGGTGTCACAAGAGCTTAAGACAGCAGATATATTGTTGCACCAAGTAGAATTTTTCAGTGGTTGAATACTCAACAAGAAAAGAAGCAAAAGTTGATTTTATCCTACCTTTAAATTTTGTTTTCCTTTTCAGTTAACAGGAATTATGGCTTTGCAAATGTTTAAAAACTCTAAACAGCTTATCTACCATCTCTAAACAAGCACATCATATTTACAAAATTTGGACCATATTATGAAGCAAAACAAACATTACTGAGGGTTATGTGTAAAGTTTTTTCAATTAATTGTTTTATGAATTTTCAAAATGGAAGTAACTAAACAAGGAAGGCAATGGAGATTAGCACAGGAAAGAAAAAGGAGCAAATCTGATAAAAGTTAAATTATAATTACTGTATGTTTGCCATATTTTCTGATATAACACATGGTGGCAAAAGTATATTTCCTAAGTTACCTGTCGTATGATGAGTAAAACTCTCTTGTAGATGACTAAGACATGGATTTTTAACGCACTCCATCAGTTACAATGATGGGGGTTCCAGTTGATCCAATCAATGGGACAGCCTGCTTATGAAATTAATGAGCAAGTGGCTGAGCACTCCACAAACATGTGTACCCTTAATGTAGTTGTCAGAGAGATTCAGCATGACATGGAATGTGACAAGACTGACCCTTTGAATTACAGGTACAACTCATTTTTACCAACTGAGTGGACTGGAACAACATGAAATAAAGTGTCTTGCTCAAAGATACAATGCATTACCAGGTATTGAACTCACAACCTTATGATTGTGAGCTGATTGTTGTTGTTGTTGTTGGCACTCTGTTGCTTACGACGTTGAGGGTTCCAGTCGATCCGATCAACGGAACAGCCTGCTCGTGAAATTAACGTGCAAGTGGCTGAGCACTCCATAGACACGTGTACCCTTAACGTAGTTCTCGGGGATATTCAGTGTGACACAGTGTGACAAGGCTGACCCTTTCAATTACAGGCACAACAGAAACAGGAAATAAGAGTGAGAGAAAGTTGTGGTGAAAGAGTACAGCAGGGTTCGCCACCACCCGCTGCTGAAGCTTTGTGGAGCTTTAGGTGTTTTTGCTCAATAGACACTCACAACGCCCGGTCTGGGAATCAAAACTGCGATCCAATGACAGCGAGTCCACTGCCCTAACCACTGGGCCATTGCGCCTCCACTGTGTGCTGATTATCCTAACCACTAAGCCACACTTTACTAAGGAGACAAAAGAATTGATCTTTACTGCAAAAGAACAAGCTTTATGAATCAATTCAATCAAAAGCAGTAGTTTCACATTTGTGTAGAATGTGGGGAAAATCATCTGAGACATTTAGACATACAATTAATGGATGCTCAAAACTGGCCCAAAAGGAGTACAAAATATGCCATGACAAAATGATATTGCGAATACACTATGAGTTATGTAAGAAGTATGGGATAGAATGTCTCAATAGGTAGCATGAGCATCAGCATGCCACCTGTAGATCAGAATGTTGTGAAAGCGGAGAACAAGAAAGTCTAAAAGTTCCAAGACGTAACATTGGAAGTGAAATGCACCCACAGAGCCTCAAAAGTCAGGGTGATGCCTATCATGATTGGTGCACTTGGGACCGTATCAAAGAAAGCAATAGTTTGGCATGTAAAGCTGAAAATACCAAGCTTCATAGGAATTACACTGTTGGCAGCAATATTCAGAACTGCACATGTCCTTAGAGAAATGTTGCATCTCTAAGCTGTAGAAAGGAGCTGAAGCGTGACATAGATAACCCAGGAAAAGAAAGAATAAAGGTGGTGGTAGTAGTAGTGGTGGTGGTGGTGGTGGTGGTGGTGGTGGTGGCGCTGGGGGTGCTGGCGCTGGTGGTGCTGGTAGTGCTGGTAGTAGTAGTAGTAGTAGTAGTTGTTGTTCCTGATTTAGACACAAGGCCAGATTTGGAGGGGTGTGGGAATAGTCAATAATCATTGACTCCAGTATTTGACTAGCACTTTATTTGATCTCAGATGGATGAAAGGCAAAGTTGCTCTCAGCAGGATTTTAACTCAGAATGTAAAGAGCCAAAGCAAATACTGCAAGGTATTTTTTTCCTGATGCTCTAACAATTCTACCAACCCACAACTCTGTATATAATGACTGATTTAAGCACAAGGCCAGTAATTTCAAGGGGAGGAATTTATCATTTAAATAATCCCCAGCATTTGACTTCTACTTCATTTTATTGACCCCCTGAGTAATGAAAGGCAAAGGTGACCTCACTGGGATTTGAACTCAAAACATAAAAATTCAGGAGAAATACTATGAAGCATTTTTTCTGGTGTTCCAATGGTTCTACTAATCAAACACTCTTAATAACTTGCAATTTAAGTTGAACATGGACAGAAAATAGATTCTATCAACTGCCAGGGGGCAAGTTAGATGTATTAGATAGCTTCTTTTATCTAAATGACCAAGTTAGCAGTGGAGGTGGATGTTCCAAGAGCGTAGCTGTGAGAATAAGATTAAGATGGGCAAAGTTCAAGGAGCTCCTACCCCTGCTGGCAACAAAAGGCCTCTCTCTCAGAGTGAAAGGCCGATTGTTTGATGCCTGTGTGTGAACAGATATGCTGCATGGCAGTGAAATATGGACTGTGACAGCCAAGGACATGTGTAGGCTTGAAAGAAATGAAGCCAGTATGCTTTGCTGTGTGTACAATGTCAGTGTGCATGTTCAACAGAGTGTAAGCATCTTGAGAGAAAAGTTAGGCATAAGATGAATAAGATATGGTTTGCAAGAGAGATGACTGTGCTGGTATGGTCACATGATGCATATGGACAAGGACAGCTGTGTAAAGAAGTGCTGATCTCTAAATGTGGAGGGAACCTGTGGTAGAGGTAGACCCAGGAAGACATGAAACAAGGTGGTGAAGCATGATCTTTGAACTCTGAGCCTCACAGAGGCAATGACCAGTGACTGAGACCTTTGGCGATGTGCTGTGCTTGAGAGAACCCATCAAGCCAAGTGCACCCATGCTGGTGGCATGTAAAGAACACGTTTCAAGCATTGGGCTTCACAGAGGCAAAGTGGCTGAGTTCCTTTCAAGTGTTGGGCCTCACGGAGGCAATGACTGAGACATTTGGCATTAGGTCATGCTTGAGAAGAAGATCCATCAAGCTGAGCAAAATCGCAGTCATGGCAGATACCAGTGTCATACAAATTGGCATGTAAAAGCACCCTGGTATCACGCAAAGGGCACCTGTGCTGGTGATATGTAAAAGTACCCATTACACTCTCGAAGTAGTTGGCATTAGGAAGGGCATCCAGCTGTAGAAAACCATGCTAAATCAGACTGGAGTTGGGTGCAGCTTTCCAGCATGCTAGCCCGGTCAAACCATCCAACTCATGCCAGCATGGACAATGGACGCTAAATGATGATGATGATGATGATGCACTAGGGTAGCAATTTTGAAGAGAAGTACCATCGACCCTAGTACTTAAATGGTAATCAGAGACTGACAGAATAAGAACAGGCTTTAAAAAGAAAAAGTATTAGGGTTGATTCATTCAACTAAAGATTCTTCAAGGTAGTGCCCCAGCATGACCACAGTCTAATGACTAAAACAAGTGAAAATGAAAAAAAAAGAAAAGTGCATCTGCACCACACTCATCAATATCCTTCCCTTTTTTAAAAAAGGTTGAGTATGATCTGAGGGATATTTGGCTGTTATTGCTTAAGGTTACCTTATTGACTAGTTTTGTCTTGCTGCTTATAAAATCAAAAGATCAATACTATTAATACTATTATATCAAATGAAATAGAAATTTTGAATGGAAAATTCACTAGACAATTCCCATGTGTAAAACTTTGGCAAATATATTATCACCAGGATCAAACAATTATTTATGCCATTAAAATTCCGTCATAATCTTAAATAACTACCTCAGAAAAAGGCCCGTTGAAATCAATAAAGAGTATTTATGTGGGTAAATTAACCAAATGAAAATAAAACAACAACAAAATTCTTAAAACAACCACAGCAGAAAATATTTTTTTTTGTTTAGCTGAAGCTGATCGAGTACAATGTATTTTCTTTCCTTTTGTTTTTTTTTCTCTTTTTCTTTTTTCTTTTATTTTTCAAAGTTCCTTGCAGTATTTTCTTGAAAAGCTAATAATAAAATGTTTTATCTTAAACTAAACCGTCAATTGAAAAGAGAGTTATTTTTTTGTTTCTTTTCATTTTTGTCTACTGTTTATTTTTAACATCTTCAATTCCAAATAAACTGTATTTTGGTGAAATTTTTAATCTGTTAATTAATATTTGCACAATGTCACTGTTTCTTCCATTACTACTACAATGGCATCTGTTTTTCTGAGCTAACTGTTTTCATACACTCTCTCTCTCTCTCTCTCTCCATCCATCTAAACTCACTCATCTTTTATCTCTTTCTTTATCAGCTCTGTGTTCTACCTGTCACACACCATACTGAATTCATGTCTCAATATTTCTTTCTCAGGACTGCAACCTTCTGGAATTCTCCCAGAGTCCATAATATTTTCCTGCATTGACCTACAAATATTCCAATTGGATAACAACTGCATTTATCTAACCAGTCTGGACAGGCCTGGATTGAGTGTGGCTTTCTTGACTGATTTATTAGAACCAATATTGGTGAGTGCCATAATAGCAAATACTGTAGAACAAGAAATAACTAAGTTCTTAGTGAACTCAGACTGCAATGATTTCAATGTATTTAGAAATATATATAAAAGTCACATCATCCTACTTCTCCTCCTTTAAAATAAACCGTGTACTCAGTAGAACAATACATAAGTCAGCCAAATGACTAATTTATTTAATAAGAGTCATATAAAAAAATCTTTAGTACAAAGAGACAACAGGGTACACTGTTAGTAGGAGAGGTTGGGAAGAGGAAAAGGGAGAGTAAAGTGTAGTGTTGGGAAGAAACAGGGGGTGCTAAGCTAAGAGAAGTTAGTATGAGTATGAGTTAATCTTTATATCCCTTTAGCATTTAAATTAGTTATATCCAGCCGAAATAGTCTACTTATTTTAAGTTCAAACTGAACAGATCCAACTTCTCACACCTTCCTTACAACGATGACATTGTAGGGTAGGTGTAAAATATACAAACACACCAATTAAATATTGAAACTACAAGATAATGTGTGATTAATTCAAAACAATGTGAATAGATAAGCAATATATTTAGCAAAGAAATCTGAATGCCAAAGGGATATACGGCTTTCTTTTGGAATCAATAAAATAAGAGCCGTGGAGGCACAATGGCCCAGTGGTTAGGGCAGCGGACTTGCGGTCGGAGGATCGCGGTTTTGATTTCCAGGTCGGGCGTTGTGAATGTTTATTGAGCGAAAACACCTAAAGTTCCACGAGGCTCCGGCAGGGGATGATGGCGACCCCTGTTGTACTCTTTCACCCCAACTCTCTCTCACACTTTCTTCCTGTTTCTTGAGTAATGTTGCAATGGACTGGCGTCCCGTCCAGCTGGGGGAAACACATACGCCATAGAAACCAAGGAACCAGGCTCATGAGCCTGGCTAGGCTTTAGAAGGGCGCATATATATAAAATAAAATAAGAGCCAGTGAAGTATTTGGTTAAACCAACCAACCTTCAAGAACGTCCTAGCGAAGACCAGTTCCTCATAGTCTTGGCATAGTCTAGAATCAGGACAAAATATGAAAGGTGCCAATGCCTCGCCTTGTGGGATGCCATTCCACAGCTCCAGATTGGCTCTGATCAAGCAAACCAATAATCAACAGCATAAAAACAATGGTCATCTTGTTGTTGTTGTTGTTGTTGTTGTTGTTGTTGTTGTTGTTGTTGTTGTTGTTGTTGTTGTTGTTGTTGTTGTTGTTGTTGTTGTTGTTGTTGTTGTTGTTGTTGTTGTTGTTGTTGTTGTTGTTGTTGTTGTTGTTGTTGTTGTTGTTGTTGTTGTTGTTGTTGTTGTTGTTGTTGTTGTTGTTGTTGTTGTTGTTGTTGTTGCTGCTGCTGCTGCTGCTGCTGTTGTTGTTCAGGAGCTGCAGTACTCCTGGACTACATTATATATTGCATGTTTTTAAAGCTAGTGAAATGTGAGATCTAGCTGCTATTTCTACCAGGTGGAGCAATCACAGAGGCACCAAGTAATTTACAGTATAGTATATACCAAATATACCATGTATTTGTGCTTGAAATGTATTTGGCAACTGCTCTGAGCTGAAGTATTTTTTGACTCTGAGTACAGCTTAAATGAAGACACTTGAAAAGAAAATTAAATTATACATTGAACTAAATATATTATATATACTTTATTTTTGTGGATACGAACTTTTCCTTGTAAATGAAGTATCATATATCCATATATTTTATGACTGCCTGACAGCTAGAAACATGATTGTATTCAGAGAAGATATAAAATATATTATCCATTTACTTCGATATGCCACTTGAATTTTACCTTCGAGTATCTCTTCATATTAGCTGTACTTATATATCATTATAGTATTGCTCTAAACTTTATTTTTATCACTTTTATTGATATCCTTGCAGACTGCAAAGTAATCTTAAGAAAGATACAAAATCTGCTTAAAATACAACTTAAATACTGAGGAATAAATGTGAGTCAAGTGGAGGTTGGAGTAAATTAGAATGATTCGAGGCATTCTGTTCAGAAAGGATATGGCGTGATTGGCAAAGGAAAATTAAATAAGTTGAGCTGAAACATGCTCTACTTCATAGCACCGTTGCAAATCTGCCACATAATCTGAAAAGCCAGTGTGATGGTGTGAGGTGTGGCGATGATGGTAATTATGATGATGATAACAATGATGACGACGACAACGATGATGACAACAACAACAGCAATGATGATGACAATGATGATGATGATTGTAAGGATAATTTGAAACATACACCTACACAGTGGTAAAGCCATATTAGCTATTAAAAATACCCATAAACTATCACATTTTATTATTATATTATTATATCATTAGATTTCAAAGTCCTTTCATCATATTTCTATGACTTGATCACTGATACTCTATATTTCACAATATTCAGTTCAAAGAAGATTATAAATGTAGGTGGTTTTAATGATAAGTGTGACTCTACCGCAATACAATTGTTTTAGTTCCAACACATGATATCTTATCCAACTTCTTAATAAATAAGTACTAGTCAGGAAATTAAAACATGTAAATCTTCAGTTTTCTCGTTTATTGTATTCTGTGAATGGTTTTATTTGAGAACATGCAAGATGATTAAAATTTAAGATTCTAACTATGAATTTAAAAAAAAAAAAGAGGAAAAAAAAAAGAAAAACTAATAGAAACATTTGTAATGTCTCTCTTATGATTGGTGTGAATTTATTCTCAATTCTGTTTTATATAGCAATTTTATGATATGCAAATTATTTCCAAAACTTTTCCTTTGAATGCAAATCCATTTCATTTATCTCTTTTTATTCTTTGAATTAGAACTTTGATGTTATATTGGATTGATAAAATGTTGCCATCTTGATCCTTGGCACCAAAAGCAGCCACTCTACTAATTTGTTCCATTCTATAAACTACACTGTTTTCCCAAGTGTTACAAATAAAACCCTGCATGCTATAGAATTCTCTTGTGGGGAAAAAAATTATAAAATCCGATTCATACTTGAACAAAGTCTCATCTCCACTGAACATACTTAATTGATCTGCTAAATTAATCTCCTACTTTCTTTGTATTTGGCAAATAAGGCAAATAAGTGATTATCATTGCTCTTTGGCAAATTTCAGTTAAGCTGGTCAATATTCCACTGGGTGGTGGGAGAGAATGGTTTTACTGGAGCAAAACAAAACTGGAGAGGGAGAATTTGAGAAGGAAGAGTTCTATCAAGAATTGAATGTTTGAGGAGATAATTTATACTTTATTCTTACATCTTAAGTTTTGTAGTGGAGTTGATTTTTCAAGTTTATTATAGACATTTATCAATAACTTGATATAATCTCTGTTGTAATGATTGAATTTTTGATTAATTTGCCAAGGAAGCCCTCCCAGACAGCTGCAATCGATGTTGTTAATATTCAACATTGAATTTCATGTACAGACATGTAAGGAAAACAGACAGGATAAAAATTTCAGAAAGCAGAGATTCTGAGACAAAGTGATTAAATGAAATGTTTAGTTTGAGTTCAGAAGGATAAAGCAGCAAAGACATGTGAGAGAAGAGACAAGTGCAACAAATACCCCAAAGTACCCTAGAGGGTAATATTCAGCTTTAAGGTAGTGAAATGGCAGAATCATTAGCACACCAAACAAAATGCTTGGTAGTATTTCTTTTGGCTTTATATTCTGAGTTCAAATTCTGCTGAGGTTGACTTTGTCTTTTATCCTTTCAGGGTTGATAAAATAAAGTACCAATCAACTAGTGGAGTCAATGTAATCAACATACCCCTCCCCTTAAACTTACTGACCTAGTGGCAAAGTTAGAAAGTTGTAGTGGTGGTGGTGGTGGTGGTGGTGGTGGTGGTAGTGGTATTAGTAGTAGTAGTAGTAGTAGTAGTAGTAGTAGTAGTAGTAGTAGTAGTAGTAAGTAGTAGTAGAAGTACAGGCATGAGTTAGTGGTTGCAGTATGTTGATGAGCAGATCATTACCACTCAGTTCGATGGTGTTCCTACAGAAAGCAGTTCTAGCATATTTGACTATGTTTAGTAGCAGTCTTGTAAATATGTGATCAATACTTTAATATGGGTCACTAATGAGCATCATTATGAAGTACCATCAATTGATTAGAGATTAAATATTTTCTAATTCTAACGAGGAAACCTGGAGTTAAGTTTTATAATATTTTAGGCATGGCATGGCCATGTGAGACCATTTATGGCTGTGATGCCAAGTAATGGTAGCAAGTTCAAGAACTTTTTTGATCATGTGTATGGGGTGGGGATGTAGAGCAAGACGGGTTTAGTATGCATAATAATAGTTTCTTGGGGTTTTCAAAGGAAAATAGGTGGCTGGATATTATTGATGCCCCTGTATACAGAAGTACATTTCGCCAAGTTCTAAGCTAACATGTCACAGCATTATTCTTTTATTCTATTACTTGTTTCAGTAATGTGACTACAGCCATGCTGGAGCACCACCTTTTAGTCAAACAAATCGACCAGGGGACTTATTTTTTTAAGCTTGGTACTTATTCTATCAGTGTCTTTTGCTAAGCTGCTAAGTTACAGGGACATAAACACACCTACACCAGTTGTCAAGTGGTTATGGGGGAGGACAAACACAGACACACACATAGATATATATACATATATACGATGGGCTTCTTTCAGTTTCCATCTATCAAATCCACTCACAAGGCTTTGGTTGGCCGGAGTCTATAGTAGACGACACTTGCCCAAGGTGCCACGCAGTGGGACTGAACCCAGAGCCATGTGTTTGGGAAGCAAGCTTCTTACCACATAGCCATACCTACACCTTATTAGGTTTTTTTTTTTCTCAAAGTTGTATGGTTTGAAGGATATTTAACTGCAGTTTCTAGCAGATCAAAGGTTCATGTAAAAGTTTGCTCACTGACTCACACACAGATTCCCTTGTTGTCTCAGCAAACACCCCATTTTTGGTTCATGACACTTCAGCTCATAAAGGCTAAAGGATTGACGTAGAAACTCATGATAGCAAAAACAAAAATCAGATAATTTTCCTTAGAACAATAGCTTTAGTTCCAAGACAGAAATTCTTCTGCCAAGCAATTACCATCTAAAGGAAGATTGTTGGAATCAAACCAATTAAAAGCATGAGGTTAAACAGAGAGCCTTACAATATCAACTTCCCCTGGAGAAATGCAGAAAAACTGAATTAGAGAATTTCCTTAATTAATCTTTACATTATTTTGTAGTGATTTTGTCCCTGAGGCCACTGTAGAGTAAGGGGACTACAAAGAATGGAAAAGAAGGGGTCTTACAAATTCAAATGATATCAATTGACAGAAAGCTTAAACGATTGAATATCATAGCTCAGAGGAAAACAAGACAATGGGGGTGAGTTCCAGAGAGTAGCAGTTTGAGGGAGGTTTAGAGTTAGATTCTTTTATTCTTTTATTTATTTCAATCATTTGACTGTGGCCATATTGGAGCACCACCATGAAGGGTTTTAGTCAAACAAATTAACCCCAGGATTTATTCTTTGTAAGCTTAGTACTTATTCTATCAGTCTTTTTTGCCAAACCACTAAGTTACAGGGACATTAATATATCAGCATCAGCTATCAAGTAATGGTGGGGGGACAAACACAGACACACACACACACACACACACACACACACACACACACACACTCATATATATATATATAAATATATATATATAAAACAGGCTGCTTTCAGTTTCTGCCTACCAAATCCACTCACAATGCTAAAGTAGAAAACACTTGCCCATGATGCCACACAGTGGGACTGATCCCAGAAACATGTGTTTGGGAAGCAAGCTTCTTACCACACAGCCACACCTGTACCTAGATTGAACATAAAATTTTCTATTCTTATTTCTGAAACTAATTATATACTGGATTTTATCTGGAAAAAAAAACATAATTCCAGAGAAATTTGTTGTTGTAAATTAAGGCAGTATTCAAAAGTGGCCCTATATGCAGATAACAAAGAATTACATTTACTTATGTTGTGTGTTGGCACTCCGTCGCTTATGACATCGAGGGTTCCAGTTGATCTGATCAACAGAACAGCCTGCTCGTGAAATTAATGTGCAAGTAGCTGAGCACTCCACAGACACGTGTACCCTTAACGTAGTTCTCGGGGGATATTCAGCGTGACACAGTGTGACAAGGCTGACCCTTTGAATTACAGGCACAACAGAAACAGGAAGTAAGAGTGAGAGAAAGTTGTGGAGAAGGAGTACAGCAGGGTTCGCCACCATCCCCTGCTGGAGCCTCGTGGAGCTTTAGGTGTTTTCGCTCAAGAAACACTCACAACGTCCGGTCTGGGAATCAAAACCATGATCCTATGACTGTGAGTCCGCTGCCCTAACCACTGGGCCATTGCACCTCCACTCATTTACTTATATTGGAAACTAAATCCCAAATAATGCTAGATGAGTGGTTAAAGTTTTATTTATGAAGAATACTTTCATGCTTGTCTTCTAGTAAGGGTAAACCTGCTAGTCTGTAACTTTAACTTTTTAGCATTTAAAACCAGCCATATCCAGCCTAAATATTCTATCTGTTTTATGTTTTAAATTGGTCAGATCTGGCCTCTCACACCTATTCTAGAAAGTCAATCTAAAAACAGAGAATCACATCATTGAAACCTCAAAGTTACAAAGTAATACATGGTGAATTTAAAACTATGTGAATAAACAGACATAACATTTGACAGAGTAATCTGAATGCTAAAGAGCTAAAGTAATATCAAGAAAATTTACTATACTAACTTTCCATTGCAGTCTTTGAGCCCATACTACTGAAAAGGTTAATTAAATCTTTGCTAATTTTATTTGATTTATGTCCATTTATATTCAGAGAGATGAACAATCCATCGTCCCTGTAAATATGCCTTATTTTCTGTGCAGAATATC
>NC_142929.1:62349289-62379289 GCF_046866305.1 Octopus bimaculoides | reverse complement strand
GACGGTTCGACTGGGGTCTGGGAAGCCAGGAGGCCGCACTAGTTCCCAATCTGATCTAGCAGTGTTTTTACAGCTGGATGCCCTTCCTAACACCAACCACTCTGAGAGTGTAGTGGGTGCTTTGTACATGCCACTGGCACAGGGGCCAGAGGAGCTGGCATTGGCCACAATCGGATGGTGCTTTTTACGTGCCACAGCATGGAAGCCAGTCAAGGTGGCACTGGCATTGGCCACGTTCGGATGGTGCTTTTTACATGCCACCAGCACGGGGGTCGCAACTACAATTTCCATTTGATTATAAGTTGATTTGATTTTGATATTGAAGTTGATGTTGATGTACTTGACTCAATAAGTCTCCTCAAGTACGGCATGTCACCCTAAATCCAAGGTACCTTTGAGTGGGCTGGTTATGTGACACTGGTGTAGGTTGCCCTACATTCCAAGGTACTTTTGAGTGGGCTGGTTATGCGACACTGGTGTAGGTTACAGCTGTGAACATACTTTATTTGCTGGGTCTTCTCAGTCACAGTATACTTCCAGAGGTCTCGGTCTTTTGAAATTGCCTCTATGAGGCCCAGTGTTCGAAGATCATGCTTCACCACCTCATTCCATGTTTCTCTAGGTCTCCCTCTACCCCGGATTCCTTCCACTGTTTGGGAGTGGCACTTCTTCACGCAGCACTCCTCGTCCACCCACAGTACATGACCATACCAACGCAAACGTCTCTCTTGCATGCCACATCCGATGCTTCTTATGTCTAACATTTCTCTCAGGGTGCTTACACTCTGACATCACACATCCAGTAGATCATGCTAGCTTCATTTCTTTCAAACCTACACATGTCTTCAGCAATCACGGCCCATGTTTCACTGCCATGAAGCATGGCAGTTTGCACACATGCATCATACAATCTACCTTTCACTCAGAGCAAGAGGCCATTTGTCACCAGTAGGGGTAGAAGTTTTCTGAACTTTGCCCAGGCTATTCTTATTCTAGTGGTAACACTCTCTGAGCATCCACCCCCATTACAGATGATGATGATGATGATATGCATATATGGGTACGGGATGTCACAGTCAACAGCATGAAATACAAAAACAAATGAGTTGAATACACAAACGAGAGAAACAAATGGAAAACAGAACAAGTAACATAAAGAACGACCCTTCATCAGTTGTTGGCTGCCTATCTACTCCTCATTTCGAGCAATGAACGGCAGTTGTTCCCACAGTTGTTCTTTGAAGGCAGTTGTTCCCACAGATACCAAAATAAAATTTGGGATTTATGGAGGGTCAAAGTTGGAAACAAAAACAGCACAGTGGAGACATACAAGGAAACTGAACAAAATTAACTGTCACTAACAAGTCTAAGAAGCAATGCAGTAACTAATCCCTGTAATAGAATTTTGGTAATTGTAATGAAAGTTTGAAAAAGAGTGTAATCTCAAAGAATGTGACAGTTGATATTGCATAGTGTTGTGGTAGTGAAATTTTCTGAGAGTATGTGCCAACATTAGTGATCACTTTATAAAAATTGGTGGGAAGTTCATCACTAGAAAAAGGAAAAGTTCATACTTATATTTATTTAGTGTTTTTCTATTAGGAAAAATAAAACAGAGAAACTGAAATGAAAGAGAAACGTTTCAGGAAATATGTTTAAAAAATTATTATTAATGGTTTTAATTATCAATGGTTTTAAAATGACAATTGAAAAATAACCATTTATAAATTTTATTGTACTATACAAGTATCACAAAAATTAATAATACCAATGTTTTTAAACAAGACAATAGAAAAATAACATCACTTATAAGTTACATTATACCTTAATAAGACACAAGAAATGTGTACATTTATAAAACTGTTGTGTGGCTCTTAATGGACTGTGCCACAATATAAATGGATATATTTAGAGAGTGTAAGAGAAGCTTGAGCTATGTAAAGCCGAGAGTTGTGTATTGTCAAGGGTTATTACCAGTATCTTGAGTAGAATGATTTGCGAGGACGTTATTATTATCCCATTATATTGTGCATCGAATTTGCGATACAACAAAAACAAAGAAATGACAGAAAGGAAAATAAACATTTTCTTCTCAGTAAAACTCGACCAATGACAGATACTTATACATCAGGGCTACATTTAGTGGTTTCAAGAGATTGTAGCTCTAGTTTCATCAATGAGGCTAGTCCTGTAACTTAACTTGACAAAGTTTATCACAGAAAAATGCAAACCATAGAGTACGCTGATGAAAATTCAATTAAAATTGCCATTGAAATATTTTTGAAAGAGGTGAACATTTCAGAAATAAATTCCAGTCTTTCAGAACCTTATTTTCTACATTTTCCTGTGTTATTTTCGGCATTATCTGACTTCTGTTGATGCTTTTTATTTTTCAATTTTGCTCTGAAGTCTTCAAACTTTTGCATCAATATTGAGCTGTAATCTAATCAGTTGCTTTTTACAATTATTCAAATTCTCTAAAACATTTCCAAATTTATGTTGCCTGAGGTTACGCTATCAGTTTCTTTAGATGACTTGAACTTAGTAAATATTAAAGGAAATTGTTCAGCTGTTCCTTTCAAGTTGCTCTGAAAATATTTTTAAATGCTATGAATGTCTGTTTTCTTCATGAATTTGAAGATCAGTCATATTATTGTCAACATCTCATTGAAAACCTTTTAGTCTGATTTCAAAAGATTTGTATACACTCAAACATACCATCAAGTGTTTTATCAGAACCTTCTAAATTAATATTAGTTCCAAAAGTTGGCACAAGACCAGCAATTTCAGGCTAGGGGGTAAATCAATTACATTAGCCCCAGCATTCAACTGGTGTTTATTTTATTGACCCCAAAAGGATGAAAGGCAATGTTGACCTTCATGGAATTTGAACTCAAAATATACAGACAGATTAGTAATGGGCCATCAAGAACTCATATTTGTTATGGTGTATAAACTTTAATAAGTACTCAGTATAGGTCTGGATATTATAAACTTTCTACTAGGCTTGAAATTTGCATTGACCCTTGTACTCAACTGAAACTTGTTTTATCAACTCCAAAAGGATGAAAGGCCAAGTCCACCTCAGCAGAACTTGAACTCAGACTGCAAAGAGCTAGAAGAAATGCTGCCAAGTATTTTGTCCAACTGGTCTGGATACCATAGAAATATAGAAAGCAATGATGGGATGATGTTTCAACAATAACAATTATGATGTATATATTGTAAAAGACTTTGTAGTTTACAAAGAAACGCTTATTGATAATTTACATGGCTATGAGTCATTATGCCAAGCTGACCTGTCAGCAC
Organism: Octopus bimaculoides; assembly: GCF_046866305.1. Lineage (NCBI taxonomy): Eukaryota > Metazoa > Mollusca > Cephalopoda > Octopoda > Octopodidae > Octopus > Octopus bimaculoides. The sequence continues at coordinate 62,375,980 of NC_142929.1, read as the reverse complement.
TGAAATTATTTACTACTCTAACAAAAAAATGCCCAAGAAAAATTCAATTGCATTGGAAAATTATGTCAAACTTTGCATGTGATGGCGATGGCCTTAACCTCACATAAATGTATATATTGACTAGAAAAATTCATGACAATTAATGGAGCACCTATCTTTTATCTTTTGTTTCAATCATTAGACAGTGGCCATGCTGGAGCACCATCTTGATGAATTTTTAGTCGAATGAATTGACCCTAGTACTTCTTTTTAAGCCTGATACTTATTCTATTGGTCTCTTTTGCTAAGCTGCTAAGTTTTGGGGATGTAAACAAGCCCTCACCGGTTGTCAAGCAGCAGTGAGGGACAAGCACACACACACACACTCGTCACACCCACTTATTGCACTTGGTATAACACTAGTGTAACAATAATTGGGTATTCTTTCAGCAGTATATTGGATAGTGGGTTGAAGCCTCAACCCCTAACTTACTTGCATTATATATATATATATATATATATATATATATATATATATATATACACATATACAGGGTGTGATGGGTAAATTGTCACCATTTTATATTTTTTATTTCATGCTTGAGCATTGTTTGTTTTTGATTTTGCTGACTATACACTATAGTAGGATCAGCTGGGCACCGTTTGTGAAAAAACAGCATCATGATGCAATTCACTCTGCCACAAATTTGAAAATGACATGCTGTACTGTTTGGCATTTGCACCAGAAATTCCAATACACACATTTCAGAGTGTTTGGGTGTCAATCTGAGGACAGTGCAATCTGAGGATATGTACTGAGAGTGATAAAAATCAAACATCCTGTCAACATCATGTAACACCAAAGATGAACTGAAGGCAAGGATTATGGCTGCATTCAACAGCCTAAACAAGGAGACCATCCAGAAGAGTTGCAGGAGATTCTGAAGTCGTCTGGCAGCTGTGGTTGAAGCCAATGGCAATTTTATTGAACAAATTTACTCTTTAGTATTTCAAGATATTTTTATGCGGTTTTGGTAAATATATCTGTTAAAATGAGATGTCAGTGTTACTTACATTTTTGCACAATTTAGACTACAGTTTATTCACTGCACCCTGTATGTATGTATATATATATATATATATATATATATATATGGCTTCTTTCAGTTTCCATTAACCAAATCCACTAACAAACCCTTGGTCAGCCTGGAGCTATTGTAGAAGACACTTGTCCAAGATGCTATGCAGTGGAACTGAACCCAGAACCATGTTACTGGTAAGCTAACTTCTTACTACACAGTCACACCTATTATCATCATTATTGTTGTTGTTGTTTTTGTTGTTTTAGTTATTATGTTCTGAGTTCAAATTCTGCTGAGGTTGACTTTACTTTTTATCTTTTCAGGCTCCATCATATAAGTACCAAGTTGAACACTAAGATTGATGTAATCAACTAGCTCCCTCCCCCAAAATTTCAGGCCTTTTGCATATTTTAGAAAGGATTGCTATTATTATTGTTGTTCTTATTGTTATTAATAAGCTTTTACAAGGCATGCCAACATAACCATTTGTTTAGAACTCAACATATTGCATTACATTCCAATATATACACTCACAAGGATGTATTTGCACTTGTATACATTTTCATAAAATGAAATGTCTATAGAGTAAAATATTTTTATTGCTTTCACTTCTGAAGATATGATATCAGGTGATTTTACACAACATATTGTGTAATAGTATATATAGTATTGTGTAATAGTATAGTATATTATTCAGAGCAGGATTAGCCTAGACAAGACGCATCTTGGTTTTGTACCAGGAAGAGGTACCACAGATGCCATCTTCATAGTAAAACAACTACAAGAAAAATACTTAACTAGAAATAAACCCCTATACCTAGCATTCATAGACATGGAGAAAGCTTTTGACTGGATATTTTGCTCACTCATCTCATGAGCACAAAGGAAGCTAGGGTTAGATGAATTGCTAGGAAATTTGTAAAGCTATGTATGAAGGAATAGTCACAAAGTTAGATGTTACTGAAATGTATAAAGAAAGAAATAATTACTCCATTATCTCCTTCAGCCATGTATCTCCTCCATAACAAGATATCGGTACTTGTCCCTCTATCATATTTTAGCCTTTCAACATTTGACATACAGCCACTTACTTCCACCTGTCCCTCTCAAATATTCCCTTCTTAATATTGGGTGCTTTTTCTTTTTCCTTTTCCCTATTCTTTTTCAGTCTTACATGTTACACAGCAATCTCACTAGTGCTGGTGGTATAAAAAAAGCACCTGGTATACTTTGTAAAGTAGTTGGTGTTAGAAAGGGCCTTCAGTTGTAGAAACCATGACAAAGCTGACGCTGGAGTTCGAAACAGCTTTACACTTCACTGGATCCTGTCAAATTGTCCCACCCATGCCAGCTTGGAAAACAGATATTAGAAGAAGATGATGATGATGATGATGATGATGGTGATGGTGATGGTGATGATGATGATGATGATGATGATGATGATGTATGTATGGTTTATTCACTTAGTTAATTTTGACTCATCAGAGGCTCATTCATTAACTAATCAGTTGTGAAACTTTGTCCTTTAGTTACTCACGGACAGTTGTAAATGTTTACTGCTGACCACAGCTAAATAAAGCATGCACTCACACAAACACACACACACATGCACACAAACTTATTACAATCTTCCATGGAGTTTGAAGATGGAATAAACAGCAAACATCCACTTCTGGTTATCATATGTACTATGATCTAAACATGGGCATGACTTCTTTATTGACCTTAGGATTTTAGGCTGCAAGATCTAAAACTGGTGCTTCCTTCACAAGCTATTTAGGGCTCTTAGGGCCTAGCTTTGTTGTTACTGCTATATAGAACTATTTGATGTTTAATTATTATATTTGGTTAATGAGCCTTTCTAGAGCAAAACTTTATAGAACATTAGTTACAGTAATTGCATAAAATAAATATTGTTAATTACTCACAGTTTTAAACCATTTATTCTGATAACTTCAGAATTACTGGTGGATTACTTAATATTTGTTCTGTATATTTCTGTATGTTAAAAAACAAAGGTCTTTATTTTGTCTTTTATCTTTTACTTGTTTCAGTCATTGGACTGTTTCCATGCTGGAGCACTGCTTTGAGGGGTTTCTCCAGTACTTAGCCTTAAGTCTGGCACTTATTCAATCAGTTTCTTTTGCCTTACCACTAAGTTACTGGGATGTAAACAAGCCAACACCAGTACATCAGTTGTCAAGTGGGGGCATGAACGGCAAACACAGACACATATTTATTTATTTATTTATATACATATACATGTGTGTGTGTGTATATATATATATATATATATATATATATATATATATATACATATATATATATATATATACAGTCGCCATGATTGACCATTAAATCCACATGTTTTTTTTATTCTCTCTCTGTTTATTTCCTCGTGTTCTTTTCTGTTGGAGAGCATAGGCTTGAAACATAAAAGACTTTCTCACCTTTCCGAGTGTCAAACTAATACACCTGCTTGTTGTTTATACACCTGTCTTCGTCTTTTGTTTTTCGGTAAATTTCAGCTATATATATATATATATATATATATATATATATATATATATATATATATATATATATATATATATATATATATATATATACATATATATACCTGAAATTTATAGAAAAAAAAAAAAATATATATATATATATATATATATATATATATACATATATATATATATATATATATATGAAAGCACATGGCTCAGTGGTTAGGGCGTCAAACTTATGACTGTGAGGCTGTGAGTTCGAATCCCAGACCGGGCTGCGTGTTGTGTTCTTGAGCAAGACACTTTATTTCATGTTGCTCCAGTTCACTCAGCTGTAGAAATGGGTTGCGATGTCACAGGTGCCACGCTTTATCGGCCTTTACCTTTTCCTTGAATAACACTGGTGGCGTGGAGAGGGGAAGCCGGTATGCATGGGCAACTGCTGGTCTTCCATAAACAACCTTGCCTGGACTTGTGCCTGGGAAGGTAACTTCCTAGGTGCAATCCCATGGTCAGTCATAACCGAAGGGGGTCTCAGCATATATATATATATATATATATATATATATATATTTGAGAGAGAGACTTCCACATTGTTTGGTTCTAAAAGATTTACTCACAAAGCATTGATTGGTCCAAACTATTATAGAAGATGCTTGCCTAAAGTACCTTGCAGTGGGACTGAACCCAAATTTCTCTCTCTCTCTCTTTCTTTCTTTGATGATCTCTATTATGGTTTCCATAAAACCAGATCCACTAGTGTCCTGTCCTCCTCTGTAACACTCAAGTAGACTCTTACCTTGGAAGAACTTGATGAAAGCAATGTTGTTGCCCTCAACATTTGCAAAACTTTTGATAGGAGATTCATACATGAGTCTCCTATCCAGCATATTCAACATATGGGCATATCTATCTTTTATTCATTGGCTTGTTAACTACTTCTCAGATTGTACCGTTGCTGCATATATTGAATGAACTCCTTTTATCTTTCATCCTATCAACTCAGGCAGACTTAAGGGTTTAGCTTCGTCCTCCACTCTCTTCTTCTTTCAATACATCAGAGACTCATTTGTCCCTATATTCAATACTCTTACACAAGTAACACTAACCTACACTTTCACCTAACGTTCTCCAAACATGTATTATCTATTCACAACCCACACTCCACACATCAAACCCACATTAACCCTATAAACAGAGAACTTGAAAGCATTCCCCAATGGAGATACAACAACCTTGTCTCTTTCAACTGTAAGAAACCACAAATGCTGTTCATATCAAGAAAAAAAAAGTCACCACACTTCACCTCGCTTTATCATGAGCAACATTCTGCTAAAGCCTTCAAAATTGCTTCTATTCTTAGGTTTCATTGTCTTAAGATTTCTCCTGATGAAAAGCACATCCTTAACATAGCTAGGCCTGCATCCCTCCTCTACAAAACCAGAATATACTTCAGTCTCTCAAACGCGCTACAATGATGGTCTCTGCCCTTCGGAATTGGCCAGACTCATGCCACTTTCACTCAAGCATTCCCATATAAATCATATCTCCTTTTCTTTTCACTCTTGTTTTGTTCATCACCACCCACAGGCCCCTACCCTTATCACTACACCCAGTCCTTCTTTCTCAAAACATTTGTTCTCTGAAATTCCCTCTCTGCTCATATCTTTCCCACAGGTGTTGGCTTTCAATGATTCAAGACAAACGTTAATGGCATCAACCTCACCAATTAAGGAAGGCCTGCAAAGGCCATGATCACTTTTATCTTTAAGTCACATTGTCCAACATATTTTTCATTTTTTAAGGCAGTTGAGTATGTGCAAATTGAAGGTGATTTAGCTGCTATTTTAACAGTTTCAACTCTATGCTCACAAACTCACAAACTACTCATCTATTACAAAAAAAATACTTACATTGTATATAGCAATAAGTGTTGCTATTCCATGATATTCTTAGTTTACAGATATAATTTTATTATTTGCGAATGGTCTTTGCCATTGACAAAAGGGAATGGAAGCAAACAGTTCAACCTCTCAACCTTTCGGCTGCAAGACCAAATTCCCATGAAATTTTCAAGCTGCATCTCAAAGTGGGAGTTTGGTGCAGCCCTCTGGCTCACCAGTCTCCAGTCAAACCGTCCAACCCATGCCAACATGGAAAGTGGACGTTAAACAATGATGATGATGATGATAACCAGATAGTGGCTAGAGGTAAAAGATTGACTCAGGAGAGAAGGGGTTTAAGAGGGTTCCAGTTACTGATAGAAAGGACTGGACATTGCATAGAGACTTTAGGTCAGGTCTGTTGATGTCCAGTCATGTTGTGATAGCACACCATTAGCCATTTTACTATTATTTTGGACCAACTTTGGAAATGACATTTTATTTAATTACTCTAAATCAACATATCATCATTATTGTCATTGTTGTCATCATCATCATCATCACTTTCATCACTATCATCATCGTCATTGTTGTCATCACTGCTACCTCCACTGTCTTTGCTATTGATGTCACCATCATCATCATCATTGTCCCCAACATCATCATCACCATTATTGTCATCATACTCATCAACTTTCTAGTGTCTGTGTAATTAAGGAGTGAATGACTCCAAGCTAACCTCCCCCACTTCTTTCTCGTACTCCACAGGCTTCACTATTTGGACATAGTCGCTATAGAAAACATTTAGACATTTTTCACTCTGTACTCATTGTTCATTTACAATACATGCCTATTACCAGAATCGTCCTTTCTCATGAATATCACTGATTTTTTCTATTTCTTCTTTTTCTTTTTTTTTTTTGAAATGCCCTACTACTCTTTTTCTTTCATCTTCATTTTTGCTTTACCTTCTATACAAGTTAATATTACACATCCAATGAATTACGCTCTTCTTATTTTCTCCAATCGTTGCAGATATTCCCTATTCAATGCCATTATCTTATTATCGTACTCCATAAGAATATAAAAGCTGAGTTTTTTTTTTTTCTTCTTTTTTTTTGCTTTTCTTTCAATACAAACCGAAATTGTGGGAATGCAAGGAGTCAGCTTACTTATCTTGTTGCTATGTCATGAATATTTAACAATTTGTCAGTTAGAAGACAATTTCAATTGTTGCCATATCTTAGAAAATAAATGTTCTATATTGAATTTTCTATGTCTTATAACCATGTTATATAACAATGATAAATGATCAAAAGTTCACATTAAAGAACAAAGCTAAAAGTTGAAATACAAAATTAAGATTTCCTATTTGCAATATTTTTCCCTCATACATCTGACAGAGAAATAGTACAAAGTACATATTTTCATAAATTCATACATGTGTGTGTGTATGTATGTATATATATATATGTATGTATGTACATATACATGCATGTGTGCGTGTGTATATATGTATGTATATGTGTGTTTGTGTGTGTATGTGTGTGAGTGTATTTACACAAATATACACATATACACCTATAATGTAGGGAAAAACTGGGAATTTTTACTGGATAACAAAGTAAGATGGGGTGGAATAGTGCTGTAGATATGGTTATAAAAGATAAGAGACAGGCCCAGGTAGACTGGAAGAAAAGAAGGTAGCAAATAAAATATTTTACAGCTAGAAGAGAATGTAGATGGTGATTATACTAAGAAATGGAAGAAACAGAAATAAAGAAGTTTGCAGTATGAGGATCAGAATTGTAAGATATTCAGAACAATGAAACTATATTAGAAAGAATCAAGATGTCATTGAGGAGAAGTGTTTCAGGAGTGATAACAATTCACCGACTTTTATTAGCATTGAAAAGAAAGAGGCATAGAAGAGCTACTATGAGAGACTGTTGAATGTAAAGAATGCATTGGTGAGAATGAGTTTTCCCCATGTAGACCCAACAGAAGGACCAACCATCTGAGTTGAGATCAGTAGATAGGGTAATAAAGGATATGGAAGCAGGGAAAAGTAACTGTCCATCAGAAATGGTTGTTGAGATGTTAAAAATATCTTGTGAAATACTCTTTAACTCTTTTACTTGTTTCAGTCATTTGACTGCGGCCATGCTGGAGCACCGCCTTTAGTTGAGCAAATCAACCCCAGGACTTATTCTTTGTAAGCCTAGTACTTATTCTATCGGTCAATTTTGCTGAACCGCTAAGTTACAGGGATGTAAAAATACCAGCATCGGTTGTCAAACGATGTTGTGGGGACAAACACAGACACACAGACACACACACAGACATATATATACATATACATATATACGACTGGCTTCTTTCAGTTTCTGTCTACCAAATCCACTCACATGACTTTGGTCGGCCCGAGGCTATAGCAGAAGACACTTGCCCAAGGTGCCACACAGTGGGACTGAACTCTGAACCATGTGGTTGGTAAACGAGCTACTTACCACACAGCCACTCCTATATTTTAGTCACTTGAATAGTCAGCTAGGTAATAGAAGGTGTCATACCCAATGACTGGAGTATCAGCATTATTGTAAACTGTTACAAAGATAAAGAAGATGCACTAGATAGAGGAAACTACAGCAGCATCAAATTGTTGGATCAGATTATGAAAGTTACAGAAAAAGTTATTGCAAAATTTATGCAGAGCAGGATTAGCCTAGACAGGACGCATCTTGGTTTTGTACCAGGAAGAGGTACCACAGATGCCATCTTCATAGTAAAACAACTACAAGAAAAATACTTAACTAGAAATAAACCCTTATACCTAGCATTCATAGACATGGAGAAAGCTTTTGACTGGATATTTTGCTCAACCTAGCAAAAACCAAAATCCTAATAAGTAGGAAGGTAGATAAAACACAAACCCCTTCAGGTAGATGGCCCTGCTCAGTATGCAGTAACGGAGTAGGTAGTAACTCTATAAGATGTACCCGGTGCAAGCTATGGACACATAAGAGGTGCAGCAATATCAAAGGCAGATTAACTACAAAGTTAGTTTTTGTATGTGGCAGATGTTCAGGTGCAATAAACACTGTAAACAAACAGGAAACAACTTCTATCTCATTCCAGGGAGAAAAACTAGAGGTAGTTGATAGCTTCCGCTATCTGGGTGACCAAGTTAGTAGTGGGGGTGGGTGCGCTGAAAGTGTAACTGCTAGAATAAGAATAGCCTGGGCCAAGTTTAGAGAGCTCTTACCTCTGCTGGCGACAAAGGGACTCTCACTCAGGGTAAAAGGCAGACTGTATGACGCATGTGTACGAACAGCCATGCTACATGGCAGTGAAACATGGGCTGTGACTGCTGAGGACATGCGTAAGCTCGCAAGGAATGAAGCCAGTATGCTCCGCTAGATGTGTAATGTAAATGTGCATACCCGTCAGAGTGTAAGTATCTTGAGAGAAAAGCTGAACATAAGAAGCGTCAGTAGTGGTCTGCAAGAGAGACGATTGCGCTGGTTTGGACATGTGGTGAGAATGAATGAGGATAGCTGCGTGAAAAAGTGCCAGTCCCTAACAGTTGAGGGAACCCGTGGAAGAGGTAGGCCCAGGAAGACCTGGGCTGAAGTGGTGAGGCAAGACCTTCGAACATTGGGCCTCACCAAGGCGATGACTACTGACCGAGACCTTTGGAAATGTGCTGTGCGTGAGAAGACCCGGCAAGCCAAGTGAGATCGTTGCCAGTGCCCCAGGACTGGCTCTTGTGCAGGTGGCACATAAGATGTACCATCCTGAGCGTGACCGTTGCCAGTACCGCCTGACTGGCCTTGTAGGGTTTTCGAGTGAGATCGTTGCCAGTGCCCCTGGACTGGCTCTTGTGCGGGTGGCACATAAAAGACACCATTTCGAGAGTGGCCGTTTTCGTGCGGGTGACACGTAAAAGCACCCACTACACTCTCTGAGTGGTTGGCGTTAGAAAGGGCATCCAGCTGTAGAAACTCTGCCAAATTAGATTGGAGCCTGGTGTAGCCATCCGGTTGCACCAGTCCTCAGTCAAATCGTCCAACCCATGCTAGCATGGAAAGCGGACGTTAAACGATGATGATGATGATGATGATGATCTCAGGAGCACAAAGGAAGCTAGGGTTAGATGAATTGCTAGGAAATTTGTACAATCTATGTATGAAGGAGCAGTCACAAAGCTAGGTGTTTACAATTAGTACAGTGATGAATTTAGCATACAGGTAGGGGTCCAGCAGGATTCAGTCCTCAGCCCTCACCTATTAATTATAGTCCGCCAACCTATAATAGACAAGTTTAGGACTGCTTGCCCATGGAAACTCCAAGATGACCTCCTTCTTATTACAAAATTTGTGGAAGATTTGGAGAAATTCCAGATATATGTGCAAAACTTTGAAGTAAATTTAGCTCAAAACTAAAATTATGATAAGTAGACTTATCAGGATTCTGATGTTAAGGAATGGAGTAGGTAGAAAGTCTTACAGTGAATGCAGTGTAAACATGCATGCACAAGAGGTGAAGTACAATTACCAGTAAGCTAACAGAAAAGACGGCCTTCATATGTGCCAGGTGTCAGATGCATTGAGCATAGAATGTATCAAGGAAATAGATTCTCAAGAAGGCTCTCACTTAGCAATCAATGGTTTTTATTGCTAAGGTGACCTACTAAGAAGCATGGGTAGGTGTTCTGAAAGTATAGTTGCCATTTTAAAAAAGGGGTAGAAATAATTCAGTTAACTACTACCTCTGCTGGCTACAAAGGGATTCTCCCTAAGAATGAAAGGCAAACTGTATGATGCTTGAGCAAGAAGGGCAATATTATAAGGTGATGTAACCTAGGCCCTGTTTGCAGAATATCTGCAAAAGTTAGACAGAAATGAAGTGAGCATGCTTTACTGGATGTGTAATATCAATATATGCAAACAACAGAGTGTGGGTGACTAGAGAAAGAAGTTGTATATAAAGGGAATCAGATGAGGTTTGCAAGGAAGAAGACTTTATTGCTATGGACATGTGATGTGTGGAGATAACAACAGCCATTAAACAGTGCAAAGAATTCAAAGTAGATGATACCATTGGCAAAGGAAGACCTAGAAAGATATAGTATGAAGTAGTGAAAACTGGTCAACAAATAGTGTCTCTTCTGTTACTCCCTCCACCGTCACCCACTCACAATGATAAATTTATTCCTCTCATCTTGCTTTACTCTCTCTTACCACCCTACCTTGAATCATTACACTCCACTTCTCTCTTCCATCTCCTTTAGTTGTAGAGACCACTTTAGTTGCTAGGTGACAACACTAGTACCAGTGGTATGATAAACGTACCTAGTAAACTGTGTAGAGGGATTGGTATTATGAAGGGCATCCAGCCATAAAAGCCATGCCAAAGCAAACTATGGAGTCCAATGCAGCCTTCCAACTCAGCCAATCCAGTTGAACCATCCATCTCATAGCAGCATGGAAAACATATGTTAAATGATGATGTGAAGGAGGAATGTATATCCACACACACATACATACACACACACACACACACACACACATTTAAACATATCCATATATATACAAATATGTGTATGTGTGTGTGTGTGTGTGTGTGTGTGTGTGTGTGTGTGTGTGTGTGTGTGTGTGTGTGTGTGTGTGTGTGTGTGTGTACAGACAGACAGACAGATAGATACATATTCATTTGTGCATATATATATTTGTAGACATGCATCATTATCATCATCACCATAACTAACATCCATGTCCCATGCTGGCATAGGTTGGACAGTACTGCCACATGCTCTTCTTGGCTCAGTTTCTACAGCTGGATGCCCTTCTTAAAGCCAACCACTTTACAGCATGTACTGGGGGAATCTTTTTTTTTTTTTGTGCCACCAGCACTAGTGAGGTCACCATGCAGCTTGAAAGATTACAAACACTGAGAGAAGTAGTTTTATGCTAGGAGATAAGTGTTAAAGTATGAGAAAAGGGGCCTGAGTAGAACAGCCATCATGCTGTAAAAAGGATGCATGGCTACTCACATTTTAGAAATAAAATTCAGAAATAGCTGCAGAAGAGTTACGCATCAAGAATAAAACAGATACTTGGCCACATCCATTGAAGAAATCAGTGACATGGGTCTGTTAAAGAAATGGTTGACAATTAATAAAGCGGTAAATAATGTGCAAATCATTCATGATTTTATCAAACAAAATTGACTTTACTAAAGTATGTGTAAGATATCTCCTAAAATCACTCACACAATTACAAACTCAATTTGAAATCTACCAACTTTTGGATTGCTATTGTAAGAATGTGACACCTTCGAAAAAAATTTTCAGTGGTGCCAATTTTTATAAGAGAATCACCTTCATAAACATTTACTAGTCTTCATTACTTTAATGAGAGTGTTACATATTATTCAGTAATGCTGCAAGCAGGAGAAAATGGTGGGTGTATTGATAATAGTAAAGATGTTGCCATAAATAATCACAGTGATATTAATGTTGACGATGAACTTATAAATAACAATGTTAACAGTTTAGATATTAGTACTACCAGATATTATAATACCATAAAGTGTCATATTTCATTAGTGGCAAGGAACCTAGCCTGTGTTGCTATTAGAATTTTTAAAATGTTTAAAAACTCATGTCATATGCAGAAATACTATCTGTGCTGTTCACACATATGCAGTTCAAGCCATAACTTGTGGTTCTACAGCTTTGGTCTAGAATGCAACAGACCTAGATTCCATAAACCCTAATACAAGAAATCTACTAAGCAAAACCGCAGCCTACACAATAAGCCTGATACCCAACTGCTGCACATCCCATGAAAAGTTTGTGACATCTGAGTACCTGGGAGCAATTTAAGAAGGCAATTTATTAATGTTGCCAACTACTTTTACAACTCATAAAAAGGCCTACTGAATGCTCTTGTTGACTGGGATGATACAAAAGATAAGAAATCAATTATTTCTATAGGAACAAATTCCCACAAGCAATTAGATAAGATTTATAGTTATCTAATGTTTAAACTTAGCAAACACAGATATACTGGACATACTGGGGGGGGGGGGGAAATAGGTCAACTCTTGTGAACAGCTTATGAAGCTATGTGTTTTCTTGACCACAGTCTTCATGAAATGAGTTCACTATATATAAATAACAAACTAAATCTGGTCTGGAGGTAAAAAATCTAATCTAACTGAAGCAAGATAAGCAACAACATTCCTATCGCAAGAGCAGGCCCTCAGCAATAGCTTCATCAAAAAGAAAAGCTGCAATTCCTTCAGGTAACAAATGTCATCTATGTTATGCATTTTATAAAACCGCACACCACATTGTATCAGGAAGTCCTACATTAGCTTCAGCAAAATACAATAATATATCAAAGCTGCTCTATTTACACTTAGCTACCATATTTCAAGTCTTTCAAAAAGAAAAGAAAAAAAACACTGTGGTATTCATATGAGCCTTAAAAATTGACAGAACAAAATATATACTATGAAACTTCAGCATAGAGACAGACCATAAAATATATAAGCTCAGCAGTTCCATGATAGAATTTCAATAGTGTACTAATAATACTTGACTTAGCAATACCTAATAACTATATTAGTGTGCAGGAACAACATTGAAAATAAGTAATGAAACCAGCCTAGCTGTTGAATTAAAAACACTGCAGCAGTCAAAGAATTTGTCTATCATACCATTTTTATTGGTGTGAAAGGAATAAGACACAATCATTTCGGTAAGGATATTGATAAATTGCCTATAAGGACAGACACAGACATGTCCTAGAAATTAAGAAAACTAGGATATGTAAATATTGCTAGACATTCTCTTACACCATTTGTTAACATTGAACAGTTTTGTTAACTTTGAACATTTTTATACATGTTTTCTAAGATGTACTTACTCTTTCTATTCGGAAAGAACCTATTGAAGTATTTCTCAGTACATGAATAATAAAGAAAACTTTGTCTTTATTACTTCCTGGGTCGATAAACTAAAGACCCAGTCAATTGAGGCCTTGTGTCACCATTAGAAATCAATAATATTATCATTACATTTATATTGTTAAGTAGACTTTAGCTTAATTTCAACAAAACGTTTTATTGCTAAGAAAATACCAATATTTAGTCTAGAACAGTATTAAAAGGAGTCAAATAAAGACTTCTTGTTCAAATTGAATTAATAAGAAGAAATAAATCAGTTCTAAATATATGTGTGTGCATCTGCATGCATATAAGTAATATATGTAATACAAGTAATATGTATGTGTGTGTGTGTGTGTGTGTGTGTGTGTGTATAAAATCATCATCATCATCATCATCATTTTAACATCTACTTTACCATGCTTACATAGGGCAGATGAGAGTACTATGACCACATGCCCTTCCTGATATCACCCCCACCTCTATTTTCAAGCGAGGTAATAATATCATGGTCTATTGAACAATAGCCTAAGACATAGTTACATGAAGAACTGCAAACAGACAATTAGATTGAGTCCTGCACATGTCAGAACATGTCAAGAAGCCAGGATGTGCCTTTGTAGTGGACTGCAAGCAAATCACACCATCATTGTTAACAATCAGTGAACACATGAAGATGAGAAATATGAACTTACACAAGCAAACACACATACACACACACACACACACACATATTAATAATGGTTTAAAATTTTGAAACAAGGTCAGTAAGTTTGGGGAAGAGTGTAAGTCAATTACTAACCCCAGTGTTCAACTAGTACTTGCTTTATTGATCCTGAAATGGTGAAAGGCAAAGTGGACCTCTGCAGAATTTGAGCACAGAACATAAAGACAGACGAAATGCCACTAAATGCTTGGTGTGCTAACAATTCTACCAGCTTGCCAGCTTATACATATATACAGCATGTAGTGAATGCCATCAGCATTAGTGAGGTTAGCATGCAGCTTACAACACTATGACCACCATGTGGGGAGGAAGAAACTTTATGGTAGGAGAATGAAAAGTAGAGAGGAGTAAAGTATGAGAGAAAAGGGCCTGAGTAGAACTAGTTTCTTGCTGTCTAGAAGCTATATGACCACTCACATTTTAGAAGAGAGGATATGTATGATCAGACAGAGCCGGAAAGCAATAAAAAACAGTGGTGATGTCATGTCAATGCAGATCTTCAAGATATGAGGTGGGTAGGAATAAGTGGGACAGATGCATACATATATACATTCATACATATGCTTTGGTTTATTTCCATAGATGTATAGACACTGGCATGGCCGTGTAGTTAAGATGTTTGCTTCCCATGTACATGATCTCAGGTTCAGTCTTACTGCATGGTACCTTGAGCAAATATTTTCTACAACAGCCGTGAGCCACCCAAAGCCTTGGGAGTGAAACTGATTGACAGGAATTAAAAGAAGACTATTGTGTATATATATATATATATATATATATATATATAGTTAAAAAAAACAATAACAAAAAACAAAAAAATAAAGTGAGGACGTGATATGGAGATATATATATATATATATATATATATATATATATATATATATATATGTATATATATATATATATATATATATATATATATATATATATATATATATATATATATATATATACATATATATATACATATAAGTGAGTAGACAAACAAAAGAAGGGCACTTAACACATTTATTGGGAGTTATATGTATGATTCAAACTCCTTGGTACTTATATATGTCTGTGTATTTATAAATATCATCACCATCATCATCATCGCCATCATCATTTAATGTCCATTTTCAATGCTGGCATGGGTTGGTCGGTTTGACAGAAGCTGGTCAGCCAGAGAGCTGTTCAAACTCCAATTATCTGTTGTGGTATAGTTTCTATGGCTGGATGCCTATATATATGCATACACACATGCAAGCAGGCATACATGCATGCACACACACACACACACACACACACACACACACACACACACACACACACGCACACACACGCACATACACACACACACACACACACACACACACACACACATACCACAGATTTTCCATCAGCTGATGGTCTGGCAACTCCTTTATTCTGGATAAATTATGAAGGGGAGCTAGAAATTCCTGTGGCCGCCAGTCTAATTCACTGTACAACCACAAGCAGCATTGTGTGTACTGTATGTTCATATGTATTATTTACACTACACTTGTTATTGCCGATATCAAAATTATGAGATATCTGCATATCTAACTAAAAGTTATCCTCAACAATAGCTACTACAGGTAAGCAAACTGAGAACAGTAGAAGTGTCAAACATGAATGCCAATCTATATCAGTCCAAAATAAAGCAGAACTGTTGAAATTAAATTGCATTTCATACTCTGTATTTGTTCAATTTAAGTTTCTTGCAGTCTTGATGCTTTAGGGACATGGGAGGTGTATAATCTGTAGCTTAGATGTGTGTTGCCAAATTATTATTATGTAAAGCATGATCTTCAAATGTTCGGCCTCATGGAGGCTGGGAATCTAGTAGTATATTTGTATGTCTTTTATCTTTAACCTTTCACTTGTTTTAGTCATTATACTGTGGCCATGCTAGAGCACCACCTTGAACAATCTATAGTCAAATGAATTGACCATAGTACTTTTTTAAGCCTGGATCTTATTCTATCAGTCTCTTTTGCCAAACCACTTAGTTACGGGGGACATAAACACACCTACATCAGTTGTCAGTTAGTGGTGGAGGACAAACACAGACCCAAAGACAAACACACATGCACGTGCACACACACATACATACAACAGGCTTCTTTCAGTTTCCATCTACCAAATCCACTCACAAGGCTTTGGGTGGAGGAGGGGGAGGAGGGGGAGGGGAGGAGGGGGAGGGGAGGAGGGGGAGGGGAGGAGGTGTTGTTGTTTTTGTTCTACGTATAAATATATATAACATTATGCATTTGTTTTTAAATGTCTGTCATGACTCTTTCATGAAATAGTCATTATATGCGTGTGTTTTTTTGGGATGTGTAGACATTGGCAACACAAAAATAAAACAAATAATTTTTACTGTTTTTTTTCAGTCATGTGATGCAGCTGTGTAAGAGTGCACGCACGTGCATTTGTACACACACACACACACACACACACACACACACACACACACACACACACATACACCAGCAATTAATTGAGTAAGTAGAGTGGGTTAGGGTGGGTTAGTCACATGAATATTAGCAATGTAAACAAATATATGTTGAAGTCTCACGCAAATAGAAAAATTAGTTCCACATGTGTAAAGCATATTATTCACTATTCTCTGTCTTAATGTCTATTAGATGCTGCATATACAGTCAATCAGGTGTGACAATTTAAAACTACTCTGTTATTCTGTTTGTTCTGGATATACATCATAAAAACACATTGCTTTTGGTATCTATGGTTTCAGAACACTTTAGTTACACTAGCTTTGATTGGGATTATTTCACCTGATTGTTTTTTTGGTTTTTGGTTTTTAAAGCAAACACAAGCAAATTTGCAAGTAACATTTATGAAAAGTAACATGCAATTTGTATACAGCTGAATGGCTGAAACCAAAATATTGAAGAAAAAAAAAAAACCAAAGAATCCTGCAAGAGGTATGTAAAAAGCACCCATACCATTACCATGTAAAAAAAGCTCCCGTGCCAGTGTTATGTAATAGCATCTGTGCTGATGCCATGTAAAAGTGCCCATGCAAAGTACCATGTAGAAAGCACCCAGTACACTCTGTAAAGTACTTAGCATTAGGAAGGGCATCCATCTGTAGAAACCAAGCCAAATCAGACTGGAACCTGGTGCAGCTCTCCTGCCTGTCTGCCAGCTCTGGTCAAACTGTTCAATCCATGCCAGCATAGACAACAGACCTTACAGGAAAATGACAACGACGACGACGACGACGACGACGATGACGGCCACGACGACGACGACGATAATGATGAGGAGGAAGAGGATTTGGTATATATACAGCTACATTAATTGTTAGCGTATTACAATGACTTATAATAATGGATTCAGTCTCACAAGATATTGGTAATATATAAAGTCTTGATTAGTTGCAGTTATTTCCTTTATACTGCCTTAAAGAATAGACTCTTTAGTAAAAAGTCTCTTTAATAGCAGTTTATATGCAAAAATATACACAATACTATTGAACATTGTGTAAAGTAGAGTTGACAATAAAATATGTTGCTCACATTAAGCCATTGTAAGAGCCGAAAATAGTGAGACTACATTCAGTTGTCTTATGTGAAGAAACATAATTTAAATAAAGAGATAGAAAAGAATAGATGATAGCATAGGGATCCTAATTGATAATATGATAGTGAATATAGGTTTGAGTTAACCCCTTAGCATTCAGATTACTCTGCTAAATGTAATGCTTTGTTATTCAAATTGTTTTTAATTAATCATGTATTATTTAATAGTCTTGAGGTTTGATGATGCGATTGTTTATTTTTAGAATGTCAGTGTAGGGTCTGTGTGAGAGGCTAGATATGGCCAGTTTGAATTTAAAACTTGTAGAACATTTTGTGCAGGATGTGGCTGGTTTAAATGGGGTTGTGTCAAATGTTAAGTGTAGTAGTTTAGCTTGAAGACATGAGTTCAATCCCGGGACCAGTGAAATAATATATACTCTGGTTCAGAAGCAAATGATATCACACTAAAAGGAAGAAAATGAGAAAAATTTCCCCTCATGGAATAAAGGATTAGGTTTGAAATTACAAGAATGTTATCAAATACAGCAGGCACCTGAAAAAGATTGGATTGTATACAATGGCTGAAAAGTTGCGATTATAACAATCAAGATGAGAACATTAGTCCAAATATATCAATATAATAATGATTGTGATAACAATGATAAAAAGGTAATCTTTCAAAGATTAATCTGCCTTAAACCGACATTCATTCTTTCATACAAAACTGCCTCTTTTAAGGCTTTCATATTTAAATTAGAAAATCTCCATTATAATTTTATGCAAGAAACTTTTGTTCTGACACAAGTTCGGTAAAGGGATAATCACTTCTAATTTGTTATTAATTTCAATATTAATTAAAATCTGTAAGCAGTGTATTTCTTTGGAAATATATGTTCATGAAAGAGTTCCAAATATCACTCTGATGCAAAATATACAAGCTATGAACACATTTCAGGCATATTTCAGTATGAAGCAGCTGCTTTTGAAGAATTTTCTCTGGTTAGCAGATCACAGAAAAGGTGTGTGTGTGTGTGTGTGTGTGTGTGTGTGTGTGTGTGTGTCTTTGCCTTGACATGTTGGTAAGTTGTAAATGAGTGTCACTGTCATACAAGTGCTGTCATCCATTTCTAATCTTCAGTGAAAACATGCTCAAACATGAGGAAATTTTACTTTACTTGGGAAACAGGTAAGGGTTGATGACAAGAAGGACAGCTGGCTAAATAAAATCACTCTTCTGTCTGATTTATGCAAGCATGGAAAAGTGTACTATGATCACAGGGATGATGGGGAGGAAGGAAGAGGAGGGGGAGGGGGAAGAGGGAGCTAGAGGGGAAGGGAGAGGAGGAGGAAGAGGGAAAGGGAGAAGAGGAGCATGAGGTGGGGTAAGAGGGGAAGGGAGAGGAGGATAGGGAAGGGGAGTAAGAGGAAGAGAAGGCGAGAAAGAAGAAGAAAAAGAAGAAGAAGAAGCAGAAGAAGAAGAAGATGGTGCTGTATGATTGTATGTATGTATGTATGTAGGTAGGTAGGTTGGTAGGTTGGTAGGTAGGTATATATGGAGATTGGGAACAGTTTCTTTCAAACTAAGTTTTCTTTTACTTTCTGGATCTAGAGGAATGGGTAGTGTCAATGGTCTTTGTAGGCTCTCCAAAACAGGGAGGCTGATGTCAATTATGTTCCACTGGAACCTTTTGCCAGAAGGATATGAAGAGGGAAGGGATTCCAGTGTACTGATGTTCAAGGAAAGGACTGGACATAGTGTGGTGACCCTAGCCACCTATCAGCAGGTTGTTGTATCCACCCCTGGAGTGGGGGTAACAAAACAAAGCTGATGAGACAAGGAGAGATGAGTCATATGGGAATGCCTAAGTGGAGGTCACATGAGTTCAGTCAGCTCTAAAGGGCAAAAGCATTATAGTAGTAACAGAAAAGACAAGGAGAGGAGCTGCTCAGGGCCAGAGGCTGGAATTGTTTATGAGTGACTTTATGCCAATGAATCAAGTGGGCATTTTCTGAATGCAGTTTTGGATGTCCGTATATGCAGTAGCAATAACACTGTCAGCATACTCTTCTCGTTTTTGTGAAATTCTAAATA
The DNA here is from genome assembly GCF_046866305.1 of Octopus bimaculoides. Taxonomy (NCBI): domain Eukaryota; kingdom Metazoa; phylum Mollusca; class Cephalopoda; order Octopoda; family Octopodidae; genus Octopus; species Octopus bimaculoides. The sequence goes on along the minus strand of NC_142929.1, from coordinate 62,356,209 downwards.
GAACTGTCATGTCAACTATTGTTTTTCTATTTTTTATGTATATACTGGATTCTGTGTGTGCATGCACGTGCACACGTGCGTGCATGTGTGTGTGTGTGCATGCATGTGGTGGGGGAGAAAAAGAGACAGAGAGAGAGAAAACAAAACAAAACGGTTCAAAATGGAGTTTTTTAAAAACTTTATTTGCATTTACTTAATTGTTTTCTCAGTTTCATGATTTTCAAAAGTAGCATGAAATGAATGGACCCAGGAGCTATGCTGTATTTGCCATAACTGTGAGCAGTGTTTAAAAAAATGTTCTCCTTTTAGTGGGGAGATTATGGCTGAAATCGTCATCAGTTGAGGTACAGTTTAGTCACAAACTGGTCACAAGGTCATGGAGTCATGTGACAATATGACTGACAGCTGCACTAAACTTAAAGTTGTGTTTGTCTAATGAATGCATCATGTGATAGCATGAATAACAGCTATTCATTATTCCCATGTTTCAGGTCATGGACAATAATTACACCAAAAGTCAAAACTGTATTAAATCAGTGAATGTGTCATATGATAGTGTGAACAACAGGTGGTTAGATTAAAGATCTAGCTTTATTACTTGTATGCAAATAATAGTTAAGTTGTGCATAAGATTGTTTACATGCTTGTGTGCGAGAATGCGAACTACAATAGTGTAATGTCACTGTTCAATATTTTGTTACAGCTTACTTAGTCATGGTTTGTACATTTTTTAAACACTATTTTCTTTATTTCTCCATATTATAGGTTCAATCCCACTGTATGACACTTAGGCAGATGTATTTTACTATAGCAAGCAGGAAAGCAGACAAATTACTAATCCTTTCAGGGAAATATCCCTGCTTGATATGTAGAAAAGGTGTAAGTAGAAACTCCATAAAGTGTACCCAAGACAAGCTATGAACACTTAAGAGGTGCAGTAGAATCTTGGGAAGGTTAAGAGGGAAAGTAGTTTTTGTGTGTGTGGCAGATGTGCAGGAACAATACAGACTGAGAACCCACAGGTAATGTATTTCCTCAAATGCCTAGGGTGATCCTTAGAGGTAATAGATAGTTTCCATCACTAAGTGACCAAATTAGCAGTGGAGGAGGATGCTCTAGAAGTGTATTTACTAGAATAAGAACCAACTGAGCAAAGTTGTTGGTAACAAAGGAACTCTCCCTCAGAATGAAAGGAAGATTGTATGAACAGTTATGCTACATGGTATCAAAACGTAGTTTGTGAATGCTGAGGACATGCAAAGGCTAGAAAGAAATGAAGCCAGAATACTCCACTGGATATGCAATGTTGGTGTGCATGTTCAACAAAGTATAAATGTCTTCAGAAGAAAATTGGGTATAAGGAACATTAGATGTAGTGTGAAAGAGAGAAGACTGCACTGGTATGGTCATACGGATGAAGACAGTTGCATAAAGAAGTGTTGATCTCTAAATGTGGCAAGAACCTGTGGAAGATGAAGACCTAGACGTGAGATAAAGTGGCGAAAATTGATCTTCAGATGTTGAGCTTTACAGAGAAGATGACAGAGGATCAAGATGACAGAGGATCAAGTTGACAGAGGATCAAGATGACAGAGGATCAATATGACAGAGGATCAATATGACAGAGGATCAAGATGACAGAGGATCAAGATGACAGAGGATCAAGATGACAGAGGATCATGATGACAGAGGATCAAGATGACAGAGGATCAAGATGACTGGTGATTTGTTGTACTTGAGAAAACTTGTCCAGTGAAGTAAAATCGAGGCCATAAAGGCAGGCTTATACCTATGCTTCCGACGAACCTCTTCCACACAACTCAAACACTTCCCCAATTCCCTCCACCCATGTTCACCACTCACTGTGTTCCCCTCCCCTCTATCTCTCACTCTCCCTTCTCACCATCACAAACCCACCTATAAACTATTTGTCCCTGTCAAATCTTTTCCCCCTCAACCTATTCTCCTAATACCCATTCCCTCTACTTATATCCACTCACTACAGTCCCTCCCCTCCATCTCCCACTCTCTTTTCTGCCTCATGAACTTCCCCACCAACTCACCCTACCCAATCCTTGATTCCACATCACTTATACACACATCCCTGTAACTTCTGTGTACCCCATCACATCTTCACCATCTTTTCTCTCTCCACTCTCTCTTCCCTCTCTCTCTCTCTCACTTCACTCTCTTTCCTCGCTCTCTCGCTTTCTTCTCTCTCTTCCCTCTTTCTCTCCCTCTTCACTCTCTGTCCTCTCTCTCTGTTTCTTCTCTTTCTCTCCACCTCCTCCCCTCTCTCATTTCCCTCTTTTTCTCCCTCTTCACTCTCTTTCCTCTCTCTCTTTCTTCTCTCTCTCCCTCTCTCTTCCCTCTCTCTCCACTCTCTCTTTCTTTCTTCTCTCTCTCCCCTCTCTCTTCTCTCTCTCCACTCTCTCTTCCCTCTTTCTCTCCCTCTTCACTCTCTTTCTTCCCTCTCTCTCCACTCTCTCTTTCTTTCTTCTCTCTCTCCCCTCTCTCTTCTCTCTCTCTCTCCACTCTCTCTTCCCTCTTTCTCTCCCTCTTCACTCTCTTTCTTCTCTCTCTTCCCTCTCTCTCCCTCTTCACTCTCTCTCCCTTCTCTCTTCCCTCTCACTCCACTTTTCTCCCCCTCTCCCTCTCCCTCTTTCCCTCTTTCTGGGAAAGATGATGATGATGATGATGATGAAAAACAGAAGAAAGAGAAGAGTCAAAGAAGAAAGCGAAACAATGGTTTAATCAATGCATGCTTCTTCATCTGCTAAAGCCAAGGCAGTCTTTTGAAGTTCAAATTCAAGGCATCTGGAAAGTATTCCATATTCTAAACTTATTCTTGGTACCAGCCATTTTCTCCTTTCTTTTTCTTTTATTTTAGTGTATATGTGCATACATACATACGGTGAATTTTAATGTTACCCATGACTTTTGCAATATATATACAAATTACCTTGTTGACTATTGTTACATTTTAATTTCTCATAAAAGTGTTATGTTGAAATTGGGTGGTTCCATTTTTTTGGTATTCACAGAAGTGATTAAAGCAAATGGAGAAATGAAAAAACAAAAAAATTCCCACATTATTTCTATTGTTCTTTAAATTCTCAGTCTTCCTTAGTCTCTCTGTCTTCCTTATTCTCTCTTTCTTCCTTATTCTCTTTTTTTCTTTATTCTCTGTCTCTCTTTCTTCTTTATTCTCCCTTTCTTTCTTATTCACTCTTTCTTCCTTCTTTTCTTTCCTATCCTTTCTGTCTTCTTTATTCTGTCTTTCTTCCTTCTTTTCTTCCCTATTCGCTCTGTCTTCCTTATTTTCTCTTTCCTTCTTATTCTCCCTTTATTCCTTACTCTCCCTTTTTTATTCTGTCTTTCCTCTTTATTCACTCTTTCTTCCTTCTTTTCTTCCCTATTCTCTCTGTCTTCTTTATTCTCTCTTACCTCTTTATTCTCTCTTTCCTCTTCTCTCTTTCTTCCTTTTCTTCCCTATTCTTTCTTTCCTTCTTATTCTCTCTGTCTTCTTTATTCTTTGTTTTCCTTATTCTCTCTTTATTCCTTATCCTCTCTTTCTTCCTTATTCTCTCTTCTTTATTCTCTCTTTCTTCCTTTTCTTCCTTTTTCTCTCTGTCTTCCTTATTCTCTCTTTATTCCTTATCCTCTCTTTCTTCCTTATTCTCTCTTCTTTATTCTCTCTTTCTTCCTTTTCTTCCTTTTTCTCTCTGTCTTCCTTATTCTCTCTTTATTCCTTATCCTCTCTTTCTTCCTTATTCTCTCTTTCTTCCTTTTCTTCCTTATTCTCTCTGTCTTCCTTATTCTCCCTTTATTCTTTATTCTCTTTTTATATTTAATTTAAAAGGAAGACAATAACTTCACTACATATTACTTAAATAGAGATGTCTAGTTGTTAGACCATACTGATGTAGCACAATACAGCAAAAAGCATGTTTATGGCTACAGATATAGAGAAAAATGCGAAATATTAAATACATTCAGATTTAATTGTATAAATATAATACTTTAAAACAATTTTTTGTCATTTCTTCACTTCACATGCTTCTACAAAAAGACAAATAGAATTACACAATTAATCAATATTTGTGTGTGTGCATGTGCGTAAATATACACACATGCAGACACACACACATACATACATGCATACATGCACACATACACGCATATATGTTTGTGTGTGTGTGTGTGTGTGTGTGTGTATAAGATTGATTTATATTTTTCTTAATTCAATTTGAATGAAAAGTCTTTGTTTGATACCCTTTGATAGTGATCTACACTAAATATTGGCATTTTCTTAGCAATAAACTTTTCTATTGAAATTAATCTAAACACTACTTAACAATATAAGTGTAATGCAAAATATTGAAATTAGATTATTATTATTATTATTATTATTATTATTATTATTATTATTATTATTATCATCATTATTATTATTATTATTATTATTATTATTATTATTATTATTATTATTATTATTATTATTATTATTATTATTATTATTATTATTCAGTTGTTTTATTTTTATAACGTGCTTTCACTTCACTACCGAGCACAGCTCTGTGTGCCTTGGGTATGTGCAGTGGTTTGCTGTGATGCTCTTATGGTTACTGTATTGAAAGTGTTTTGCGTACGATGTGTGCAGTGCCCAGTAGTGCAATTTTCTGTATGTTATATATATTTGTAAGTCCTCGCGTTTTCGTTATGTATTTGTCTGAATATTTTTTTATTATACCTAAGGCACCTACTATGATAGGAATTGTTTCTGTTTTTAGATTCCACATTCGAGTTACCTCTATTTCCAGGTCTTTGTATTTTGAAAGTTTCTCCATTTCTTTTAGGGAAACGTTGTCATCTGCTGGTATTGATACATCAATTAGAAAGCATTTTTTGCCTTCATGATCTTTGACAACTATATCTGGTCTATTGGCCTTAATTTCTCTATCTGTGTGTATTGGCATATCCCAGAGTATGGTTGCTTTCTCGTTTTCTGTGACCTTTTCTGGCGTGTGTTTATACCATCTTTTTTCTGTTGTTATTCCATAGTGTTGGCATAGCTTCCAGTGTATATAGGTCCCAGCTCTGTCATGTCTGTGAATATATTCCTTCTTAACCAGGACTGGGCAGCCAGAGATAATATGATTTATTGTTTCTTGTCCATCGCCACATATTCTGCAGTTACTTGTTATGTTTCTTTATTATTATTATTATTATTTTATGTTTGACTTTTGTTTTGCATTTGTACAAGTTGGATCCAAGTCTCACCCAGAGACCTCAAGAGACAACAAGTTAGAAGTTCATGCAGGTGTTATGCCTAGGGTACCATATATTTGGATTTGTACAGTTTTGTTCAAGTGAATGTTTAAGAAACCATAAGAAAATTATGTGTTTGCTTTAAAATTTGAGATCACATAGACAGTATTTTACGTAGGATATGGGCAGTTCCCATGAGCACTATCTTTTGAACTTCAGCCATTTTGGGGTTTCCTGGAATCTGATCTAGGTAGTAATCAGCCCGTTTCGTTATTATTATTATTATTGTTGTTGTTGTTGTTGTTGTTGTTGTTGTTATTATTATTATCCAGAGGAATGACTGTGTAGTAAGAAGCTTGCTTCCCAAGCACATGGTTCTGGGTTCATTCACATTGCATGGCACTTTGGACAAGTCATCTTCTACCATATTATTATGTGAGAAAACAATGCATGCCATCAAAGTGACTCTGGAGTACAAATATATGAAGCCCAATATATCCATCATAACTACCTGTCTGATGAGGGTACACCAGGCCCAAGCATCACAACTATGTGTGTGCAACATGGTGATCTCATATCAAGATAAACAGTGCATAACCTTGTAAGTGGGACCCAGTTAGAATTTTCTTCAAGTTGAGTAGCCCATCCTGCTCTAAAGGTCCCTAAATGAGGGTTGTTTAAGAATGATGAATGAAACATCCATGTAGCTAGAGGTGAATTATTCAAACCCCAAAGAATTCCTCTCAACATATAGCTATGATACTCCCCAACTACTTCTGCTCGTGATCAGAAATGCACTTATTGTCAAGCACCAAGAGGTCTGTTCAACTGGTTAAGGTCATGCAATTGACAAGCAAATCTGTAGTACTGAGCAGAATATTTGCTGTAGCCCGTCTTTTACCCCATGACAAAATATGTACATAATAACACTTCCAAATCAGTTAAGAACAGAAGCCATGAGAACCAGTGCCTGGTACTGCATCAGGGCATTTATTATTATTATTATTATTATTATTATTATTATTATTATTATTATTATTGTTGTTATTATTATTATTATTATTATTATTATTATTATTATCATTACCTCTGCCGTAGTGAAGGCAGAGGTATTGTTTTCAGTCGTGTTTGTCTGTCTGTGGACAAGATATCTCAAGAACAGCTGGATGGATTCGAATGAAACTTTCAGAGATGTTTGGCCTCATGACTGGTATGAAGTGATTAGATTCTGGGGTTGATCCAGTGCCAGACAAGGATTCTGGATTATTTTTCCTGTTTTTTTTTTCACTTAATTTCTTGAACGTGGTCAGGTTCATTTTTAGTATTCTCGTTTGTGAGAGCAGTCGAGTTATTTCAGATATTCTCATTTTAAAAATCATCTCCAGCTAATCATTGAGAAGACATTGGTGTTGCCTTGGTGGAGGTTTGCACTCTCTGAGTGCTCTTGTTATTATTATCATAATTATTATTATTACAATTATTATTATTATTCCCCCGAGATTGATTTTTGCCTTTCATCCTTTTGGGGTCGATAAAATAAGTACCAGCTGAGCACTGGGGTTGATGTAATCAACCTACCCTTTCCCTGAAATTGCTAGCCTTATGCCAAAATTTGAAACCATCATTATTATTATTATTATTATTGTTGT
>NC_142929.1:62324289-62346789 GCF_046866305.1 Octopus bimaculoides | reverse complement strand
ACACACACACACACACACACACACACACACACACACCATTATCATCATCATCATCATCATCATCATCATCATCATCATCATCATCATCCTTTAATGTCTGTTTTCTGTGCTGGCATGGGTTGGACAGTTTGACCAGAGCTAGCAAGCAGAAGAGCTGCACCAGGTTCCAGTCTGATTTGGCTTGGTTTCTACAGCTGGAGCCCTTCCTAATGCTAACCACTTTACAGTGTGTGCTGTGCTATCATATTATATATATATGTATGTTTGCATGTGTGTGTGTGTGTGTGTGTGTGTGTGTGTGTGTGTGTGTGTGTGTGCGTGTATACAACAGGCTTATTTCAGTTTCTGTCTACCAAATCCACCTACAAGGCTTCGCTCAATGCAAGGCTATAGCAGAAGACACTTGCCCAAGATTCCATGCAGTGAGACTGAACTCAGGACCAAGTGGTAGGGAAGCAAACTTCTTACCACACAGCTATGCCTGCCATACCTGTCCACAACTTTTTTTTTTTTTACTTTTGCAATGTTATGAATGAAAAGAAGAGCATATCATCAAATGATTTTGATCAAACATATGTCACAAGATGATTAACTCCAAATTTCTACTGATGTATACACAATATGGTGATGGAGTGATTGTATGAATCAAAGGTGAATGAGATTCAGTCAGGCTGAAGTCATAAGCTTTCAGATGTCAAATCTCACATGCCCTCTCATAGTTTATAAGTGTATATAGCCCAAAATTATTTCAGAGTAAAGTTAAATAATATTATTTTATCAAATCTATTTATATATTCTCTGGTGTGTGACATAATTAATAATTGAGGTATGTATTTGGATTGTGTAAAGGTTATGGATATTAACTTTGTAGTAGCAGTTCCCAGGAGATTATAGAAAGCAACAGATGATGGATCAAGATGAACATTATTTCGTCACATTAAAAGGAATACTTAAATAGTCGTTCACTTGAAGGATTAATGCGTTTTACTCTGAGTACTTAAACAGGTGATTTTAAGGGTGAAATCAAGAGGTAGAATGTCAATATGCAATTAATATTTTATTACAATTAATAATTCATACTTTTGTTGCTGTTGTTGTTGCTGTTATCTTTATTTATTTATCAGGTATTATTCATGGAATGATATAAATTACATTAATGTGGCAAAAGCTACCAGAGATAGACTGATAGATACATTCTTGTCATACTATCTCTCATCAAGTATTCTCTCATCCAAAACACACACACACACACACTTGGTGGACACATACACTTACTCAGTCTTTCTCTCTCTCTCTCTCTTACACACAATCAATATTCGTTACTTTGAAAGTAATGTATAAATTACAGAAAGCTATGTTTTCTCATTGATGCCCATTAATATCGATCTTACAACCAGATTATCACTGCATTGTAATTGTTTTCATAAGACTAGTGTGACCAATATAACTAAAAACATTAAACAAAACTGCTTCTCTACTACCATCACATACCCTAATCAGCCAAAGAGAGAGTGTGTTTTCCTTCACTCAGTCACTCAAGCTGTTAAAAGTACCAACCAAGTCTCTTTCAAATCAAACTTTACATTCTTAAAAAAAGGAAGCCATATTGAATAACACAGTCCTCAAAATAATGTTTTTGAAAAACAAAGATGAGATGATCATAGCAAGAATACATTTAATTAACAAACTCATTGATTCAATACATTGGATTAACTATCTGATTGATTAGATTGACCTGAGGGCACTTGGCAACAATGATCATACATTCTTAGTGTGCTGAAATAATAAGAAAAATAACTAACAGACCCCCAACAAAAGTGCTACCCATAATACATTAGCACTTCTTTACGATATGTCTTCACCTTCTCTCCCTCCCTTACAAAGACTTAGGCCAGAGGTGTTTTGATAGAATTCTCTAACCTGTCTTTCTTTAACCTTTTATCTTTTGTTTGGTTCAGTCATTAGACTGCAGTCATGCTGGAGCTCCACCTTGGAGAATTTTAGTCAGATGAATCGACCCCAGTACATTTTTTTAAGGCTCATATTTATTGTATCCATTGCTTTTGCCAAACTGCCAAGTTATGAGGACATAAACACACCAACACCCGTTTGGGGGACAAATACAGAAACAACACAAACACATGCACGCATACACACACACACACATACACATACATATGTATGTATGTACATACATATATATATATATATATATATATATATATATATATATAAAATATATACTTTTATAAAACAAATTTTACAAAATATATAGTATCTGTTAACAGTCTTAGCCAAAAACTCACAGTTGAGTTTTTGTATATATATATGTATACATGTCTCTTAAAGGATAGAGCTCAAAATCAATGCATTGAAGATACTTTATTGCAGCAACAATTATAATAACAGAAACAACCACAATAAGCCAAACCTATGCACATTTCAATAGGGTATCCCGGAAAAATAAACCACATCATAAGATGTCTCGTAAAATATTGTAACAAATTACAACATATTACAAATTTCTGGATACTCCATCTCATCAGGGTCGCATTATTGCCATCACCAATACTATTATTAGCAAAACACACACATCATCCAAGAGGGTGAAAGAATGATCGACGGCACGCAACCTACCATCGTTATTTTCTTACATCGTTATTTTCCGGGATACCCTATTGAAATGTGCATAGGTTTGGCTTATTGTGGTTGTTTCTGTTATTATAATTGTTGCTGCAATAAAGTATCTTCAATGCATTGATTTTGAGCTCTATCCTTTAAGAGACATGTATACATATATATATATATATATATATATATCTGTGTGGTAAGTAGCTTGCTTACCAACCACATGGTTCAGTCCCACTGCGTAGCACCTTGGGCAAGTGTCTTCTACTATAGCCTTGGGCCAACCAAAGCTTTGTGAGTGGATTTGGTAGACGGAAACTGAAAGAAGCCCGTCGTATATATGTATATACATGTATATGTATATATGTATGTGTGTGTCTGTGTTTGTCCCCCTAACATCGCTTGACAACCGATGCTGTTGTGTTTACGTCCCCGTAACTTAGCGGTTTGACAAAAGCGACTGATAGAATAAGTACTAGGCTTACAAAGAATAAGTCCTGGGGTTGATTTGCTCGACTAAAGGCGGTGCTCTAGCATGGCCACAGTCAAATGACTGAAACAAGTAAAAGAGTAAAAGAGTAAAGAGTATATATAAACATACATACATGACAGGTTTCTTCCAGTTTCCGTCTACCAAATCCACTCACATAGCTTTGGTCAGTCTGAAGCTCTAGAAGAAGACACTTGCCTAAGATGCCATGCAGTGGGACTGAACCCAGAACCATATGGTTGAGAAGCAAGCTTCTTACCACACAGCCTCTTTTATTTTTCAGAAAATGGAAAATTTTCGAAATTTCAACTAGAAAACTGTCTCAGAAGATGTAGTGAAGAATAATATATCTTAGACTGTAGTTTTTCCATCAGTTCTGCTAATCAACTAATCTCAATAACTGTGGTTAAAACAACAACTTACATAAAACTTGTATGTCAAATTAAAACTGCATAAACAAAATTAGCTGGAATTAAGGGAATAAAAAAAGAAAATGGTAGGAAAGAGAGAAGGAAGTTAGAGGAAGAAATGGAAACCTATAAATATCTATAATTACCTTGAGATTTAACAACAATTTATGGTAGATTTAAGTCTTAATCAAATGGAAAAAATATATATACCATAACAAAACTGTAACAATAAGTCAAACAAGTTTTTATTCTAAGATTTATGCTTGTAATATCGCTTAGCTTACAGTATAGGTCAAATTTATTTCTTAAGTGAGAGTTGCAGCTAGCTTAGCAGATATATTGTTTCACTAACTAATATGGCTGCTCAATAGATTTTTACATTTTATTGTCTAACTCTCTCTTCTTGTAAACAGGTGGAATAGTTAATGTAAAACTCATTTGTAAATATAATGGTATTTGTAAACATAGGTTCGAGCATGGTATAGATGCAGGAGTGGCTGTGTGATTAGGAACTTACTTCTTAACCATGTACTCTTTGGTTCAGCCTCTCTACATGGCATTTTGGGCAAGTGTCTTCTACTATAGCCCCAGACTGACCAAAACCTTGAGAGTGAAGTTGGTAGAGAGAAACTAAAAAATGTTTGTGTGTTTTTGTATAGCTCCATTTTGCAGGTGCATGGTAAGCTTTTGTGAGAGTGTACTGGTCTGTCCAATGTAATAGCCAGAGTTCTGAAGATCTACACTCAATCACATATCGAAAGAAATTAACAAGTGGTTAATGACTTACAAAAATTTTAAAAACCTAACAGTCAAAATTTAACTACAGCAAACAGATTAACACAACAGCTCATGCATGAAGCTAATGGTAGAAAAAAAAACCTTTGGTGGCAAAATCTACACAAATTGAACCAGTTCTTGAAAATGAGACTGTGAAGGTCTAAAAAACATCAAATATGAATTTAGGAACTTTATTGTACCAAACCAACTGTAAAACAAAAAAAAATTTTTTAAATATAAAATAAAAATGATAAAATTGAACATAGTCATGTATTTAAGGAAACATGCATAGAAAAAACGCTGTTCCCCCAGACAGGCAGACAAACAGACACACAGAGAGATAGATAGATGAACAAACAGACAGAAAGACAGACAGACAGACAGATTAATGTTTGTTTTTATGTTCAGTTGTAATAAAAATAATTTTACATTAATCTGATGGGTTAGGCTATACTTTTGAAGAGTACAAATTTATTTTTCTTATACAAGAATGTTGTTGACAGTGACTTCAAAGTTTCAGCTAGATAAGCCATCATCGGACGATGGCTTAGCTGGCCGAAACTTCAAAGTCACTATCAACAACATTCTTGTATAAGAATAATGAAATGAAAATAGACAGATAGACAGACAAATATATGTAGGTGGGGGTGTACATTTGTGTATGTTTATAGAAACCAAAAACAAAGAGAAATGCAAAGAAAGAGGAAGAATTAGATACTGCTGGGTGGGTGGTGAGGACACAGACAGACAGACAGAGACAGAGATAGAAGAAGAGAGAATGAGACATACAGTGCAAGAGAAAAAGACAGACAGAAAGAGAAACTACATATGTTAGCTATACAACTGTGTAGACAGCACACAGCATGGTATAACCCAAATGGAAATGACAGACAATATTTCACATGACAACAGAGAAGAGAAAAGAAGACACCATTTTGTTATTAAAGTTTTTGTAGTGTCATCAATTCAGTTGTTGACACCATAAGTTCATTGTACATGTGCATACATGCATATGTGTGCGCGTGTGCACGAGTGTATGTGTGTGTATGAGTGTGTGCATATGTGTGTGCATGTGTGTGCGTGCAAGTGTGTGCATGCGTGTGTGTGTGTGTATATGTGTGTGTATATGCATATGTATGTGTGCACATGTGTGTGTGTGTGTGTATGTGTGTGTGCACGTGCGTACATGTTGATTATTTTGGATATTTTCCAAGGGAAATGATTGAGTCGAGCAAATCGACCCTGGGACTTATTCTTTGTAAGCCTGGTACTTATTCTATCGGTCTCTTTTTGCCGAACTGCTAAGTGACGGGGACATAAACACACCAGCATCGGTTGTCAAGCAATGCTAGGGGGACAAACACAGACACACAAACACACACACACACACACACACACACACACACATATATATATATACATATATACGACAGGCTTCTTTCAGTTTCTGTCTACCAAATCCACTCACAAGGCTTTGGTCAGCCCAAGGCTATAGTAGAAGACACTTGCCCAAGAAGCCACACAGTAGGACTGAACTCGGAACCATGTAGTTGGTAAGCAAGATACTTACCACACAGCCGCTCCACAAAATATTTTTAACAATTTTTTTTCTCTGTAAATTTCTTAATGATATTTAACTATAAAAATATAATAGGATTAATAATGTTAATTGCCACATCAGTATGGCTGTTCAATGTCACTACCATTTTAATCCCAAATAGATCTTCCACCAGCTGGTTATAGGTACAGCCTGCACCCTGTATATATTGCAAGCAGGTGGGTAGACCCCTACCATCCTTCAGCAGACAACAGGATCATGAGACCGAATCGGTTTCAGGCTATTTCTGCCCAACTTTAATCACAACCACCCAACCATTAGAGAGATAACAGGAATCTGTTCCAGCTCACAATATATAGAAAACAAAGCAACTATCAGTCACTGATTTGTAACATGCCAAGTAGCCAGTTAGGAAATCTCAGTAAGAGCTGAGAGTAGTAACTATACTGACAAGTAATGTTAATCATCACATCAATAGGATTTTTAAACATCAAATGGCTAGGAGGGCCTACCCAAATAAAATAGGAGTCAAAAGTAGGCAAAATAATGGTTGAGAAACACTAATCTAAATTGTCTTTATCGTCATCATCATCATTATTGTCATTTTAACATCCACTTTTCCATGCTCTCATGGATCAGATGGAATTTACTGAGGCAGATTTTCTACAGCTGGATACCCTTATTGTCACCAACCCTTAGCTGTTGCCAAGTAAAGTGATATTTCCCCATGACCAGACATATTTTCATAGAAGATTGGAAATGAATGGCATGACTTGTATGGCATGTATAACCACTTGCAAATGAGTTTCATTAATTCATAGCAGCTGTATAAAGAAGGCAGTTGAAATACAAAGATCATGTGTCACAAATTCACATTCACTGGAAATGTTTGGTCATATTTCTGAGCAAGATGTATTCTTTAATTCAAGAGTAAGAAGTAAGGATTTTGTGAGAAGTATGTGCTTTGCTATATGTCAGACTGAGAGAAAGAAAAACTATCCATGATCTTTTCAGGTCAGCCTAGACTGGACTGTTGAGGTTGATATGTTCAATGTCCAACCTAAATATCAATAAACATAAAAATCTGCAGGAAAATTGTGAGAAAATAAGAAGCCTGGCATCTAAAAGGCTTCCAGCAGAGCGAACTCTACTAAAGACACAAAACCAAATGTTAGGCATGAAATGTTCAGCACATAAATCTCATCACCTGGCACAAAGCCACCTTCCTCAGGTGAGGGATCTTTTGTCTTGTAAGTTATTTGGTGAACTTGCAAGTACTGGTGCCATGTAAAAAAAAGCATCCACCGCATTCTGTAAAGTGGTTTGTGTTAGGAAAGGGCATCCAGCAGTAGAGCTTAGCAAAGTCCTTGGACTTGCCAGCTCCTGTCAAACAGTCCAACCCATACCAGCATGGAAGATTAGAAGACAGACATGATGATGGTGGTGGTGGTGGTGGTGTTGGTGGCGGTAATATTACAAAAGGCTATGGTCTTCAAATTCTTTTACTCATTTACTTGTTTCAGTCATCTGACTGCGGCCACACTGGAGAACCGCCTTTAGTCGAGCAAATCAACCCCAGGACTTATTCTTTGTAAGCCTAGTACTTATTCTATCGGTCTATTTTGCCAAACCGCTAAGTGACGGGGACATAAATACACCAGCATCGGTTGTCAAGCGATGTTGGGTGGACAAACACTGACACACAAACATATACACACATATACACATATAAATACATATATACGACGGGCTTCTTTCAGTTTCCGTCTACCAAATCCACTCACAAGGCTTTGGTCAGCCTGAGGCTATAGTAGAAGATACTTGTCCAAGGAGCCACACAGTGGGACTGAACCCGGAACCATGTGGTTGGTAAGCAAGCTACTTACCACACAGCCATTACTTTTTTTTAATCTAAAATTAAATCAAAAAAAGAAAAGCAGAAAAAGTTTGGTTTTAGTTATTGTTATCACACAAATGAAATGTATGAAGTAAAGATATATGAATATGTGATCATATAAGATAAATTAAACAATAAACATTCACATTATAGATGCAGGCATGGGCTGTGTGGTTAAGAAGTTTGCTTCCCGACCAAGTTGTCTTGGATGGCACAGTCTCACTGTGCAACATCTTGGCCATGTGTCTTCTACTATAGCACTGGACTGATCAAAACCTTGTGAGTGGATTTAGTAGATGGAAACTGAAAGACACCCATCATATAGGTGCAGGCATGGCTGTGTGGTAAGAAGCTTGCTTCCCAACCACATGGTTCCAGGTTCAGTTCCACTGTGTGGCTCCTTGGACAAGTGTCTTCTACTATAGCCTTGGGTTGAACAAAGCCTTGTGAGTGGATTTGGTGGACGGAAACTGAAAGAAGCTTGTCATGTGTGTGTGTGTGTGTGTGCCTTTGTGTTTGTCCCCCCCCCCCACTATCACTTGACAACCAATGTTGGTGTGTTTACATCCCTGTAACTTAGCAGTTCAGCAAAAGAGACAAAGATAATAAGTACTAGGCTTGGGGGTCGATTTCTTCAACTAAAACTCTTTAAGGCGGTGCTCCAGCATGGCCACAGTCAAATGACTGAAACGTGTAAAAGAGTAAAATAATATATGCATGCATGTATGTTTTTATGTGTGTAAGTCTTTGTGTATGTCTCCCACCACCGTTTGACAACTTGTGTTGGTTTATTTATGTCCTCCTAACTTAGCTGTCTGGCAAAAGACACCAATAGAATAAGTACAAGGCCAAAAACAAAAAAATAACTACTTGGATCGATTTGTTCCACTAAACCCTTTAAGGTGCTGCTCCAGAAAAGCCTCATTCCAAGACTGAAACAAGCAAAAAGTAAAAGATTGGTATAATCTATAATAATAATCTGGTATAATCTATAATATGGCAACTTTTCATTTTTATAGTTAATGCCACATTTTCTGCAATAGCATTATTCATTAACACCATAATATTTAAACCAGTCATATCTGGCTCAAATATTCTACAAATTTTTGGTTCAAACTGGCCAAATCCAGCCTCTCACACTAACCTTACAATGTCACTCCAGAAATATTCAATTATATCACTGAAATCTTGAAGCAACCCAAAAATGCATGATTAATTGAAATCAATGTGAATAAACAAGCATTACATTTGACAATAATCTGAAGGCCAAAGGGTTTATAAAATACATGTATCATGAAACATGATGTTAATATATACTATTCTTACAGTGATACCAGGAATACAATAGTGGTTCGTAGAAATTTTTTAAATACTTTTATAGAGTCAGCAATAGTTAAAAATAATGGCACCTCATATTATTTAAGTTCTTAAATGTTTGCTGTCACTTTTTAGTCATAATAATTCATGTTTTAAATGAGAAAAAAATGGCTATGAAAAATTGCTCTAAACAGCTGGTTCCTAAAATGGCATGAAATTGCATATCTCTCAATCAAAATAGAAAAAAGAAAACATTTAAAAACATATTTAAAAAAAACATAAAAAAATTGATTTGATGCTTCATATCCATTGCAATATTAATCTCCTAAATCTACCAATAGTTCTCTGCCTCTTTTTGCATACCACACACGTGAAGTATTTTAAATTACAATATTATGACTAATGAAAATTACATTTTTTTTTTCTCTCTTTTCTGCTAGGAACAAGTGTAAGCATCGTGACTGAATCATGACTGAAAAACAAACTCATTATTCTAAAAACTGGTTCCAAGCCAAAATGACTGTCTTGAATTTCAAAAAGATTTCTTTGTAGTTTGTCAATAAACTTTATTGTCTTATAACAAGATAGAACTCAAAGAGGTCATTATAAAGCAATAAGAGGAACATTCTTCAGAATAATGTTATTATTTTTAAATACTAACATTTATACCTTGGAAATAATGTACCTTTTGATCAACTATCTTGTTTTCTAAACAAAGAGGAAAGATATATAAATGTTTTTAATTGTATAACCAAAGTAATAGAATGGTAATGTAGTTAGAACATCAGGTAGAATGCTTTGCAGTATTTGTTCCGTCTCTCAGAAATCAGAATTCAGATCCTACCAAAGTCAACTCTGCCTTTCATCTTTTTCATACTGATAAATCTGAAAAGATGAAAGGCAAAGTCCAAATAGAATTATTAGTATGTTGGGCAGTGCAGGTGATAACTCCTGAAATGCTGCAAAATGTGTTTTACAATGCTAAGGATAGATTTGAAATTTGCAGGCTGACATAAGATCTATAAATTATTTGTTTGGTATTATAATTAAATAATAAACAAAATTCTGTTAGTTTTTTTTTTAATTTGCCTGATTTCATTGAAATAGATAGTTAATACTGGGACGCCCTGTAAAGGTAGCTGAGTATAAAACAGACATATGTGCCCTTAACATAATTCTCAAACAAAATCAGTGTGTAAGAGAAAGCTAGATCTGAAATACAGGCACACCTGTCGAGCGTGTTCATTGCCAGAGCAGCTGTTTGGCTTCCATGATAGTGGCCCATAAGTAGCACCATTTGAGCGTAATCGTTACCAGTGTTGTCTTCTAGCACTTGTGCTGGTGGCACATTAGAAAATCATTCGAGTGAGGTCGTTGCCAGTGCCGCTGGACTGGCTCCCGTGCAGGTGGCACATAAAAAACACCTTTTTGAGTGTGGCCGTTGCCTGTACCGTGTGACTGGCCCTCGTGCTGGTGGCACATAAAAGCACCCACTACACTTTCAGAGTGGTTGGTGTTAGGAAGGGCATCCAGCTGTAGAAACTCTGCCAGATCAGATTGGAGCCTGGTGCAGCCTTCTGGCTTGCCAGTCCTCAGTCAAATCATCCAACCCATGTTAGTATGGAAAGCGGACATTAAACGATGATGATGATGATGATATATATATATATATATATATATATATATAAAGTGTAGTATATTGCCACTTAAGTGTGGCTGACCCCTAGGGGTGGATGTTACTGTTGCTTTTAGCCCCAGGAGGACATCTCCTCCAGCTGGCTTATCGACACACGACTGTGTCCTGTTTGCCAAGGGAGTTATCCCTCTCACCGCGACCAGCAGCACAAACGTATCCGGATTTCAGGGTTATTTCAATTCGTCGGCGCTCGACAGCTGATGACCTTGGTGAGAGAGATAAACCTGGCAAAACCTTATATCTTCTTTTCCAGTGACATTCTTCACTGATATTGAAAAGGTGAAAACAAGCAATGTTAATTCTCTAAATGAAGTATTAACAGTAACTGCACGATAAAGTGTAGTATATTGCCACTTAAGTGTGGCTGACCCCTAGGGGTGGATGTTACTGTTGCTTTTAGCCCCAGGAGGACATCTCCTCCAGCTGGCTTATCGACACACGACTGTGTCCTGTTTGCCAAGGGAGTTATCCCTCTCACCGCGACCAGCAGCACGAACGTATCCGGATTTCAGGGTTATTTCCCTTCGTCGGCGCTCGACAGCTGATGACCTTGGTGAGAGAGATAAACCTGGCAAAACCTTATATCTTCTTTTCCAGTGACATTCTTCACTGATATTGAAAAGGTGAAAACAAGCAATGTTAATTCTCTAAATGAAGTATTAACAGTAACTGCACGATAAAGTGTAGTATATTGCCACTTAAGTGTGGCTGACCCCTAGGGGTGGATGTTACTGTTGCTTTTAGCCCCAGGAGGACATCTCCTCCAGCTGGCTTATCGACACACGACTGTGTCCTGTTTGCCAAGGGAGTTATCCCTCTCACCGCGACCAGCAGCACGAACGTATCCGGATTTCAGGGTTATTTCCCTTCGTCGGCGCTCGACAGCTGATGACCTTGGTGAGAGAGATAAACCTGGCAAAACCTTATATCTTCTTTTCCAGTGACATTCTTCACTGATATTGAAAAGGTGAAAACAAGCAATGTTAATTCTCTAAATGAAGTATTAACAGTAACTGCACGATAAAGTGTAGTATATTGCCACTTAAGATAAAAGCAACAGTAACATCCACCCCTAGGGGTCAGCCACACTTAAGTGGCAATATACTACACTTTATCGTGCAGTTACTGTTAATACTTCATTTAGAGAATTAACATTGCTTATATATATATATATATATATATGTGTGTGTGTGTGTGTGTATGTTATAGATATAGGGTAAAGAATTATTAATTTAATAGAATTAGTATCAGTAATAAGAAGTGGGATCAATTTGTTCAACTAAACCCTTCAAGGCAGTGCCCCAGCATGGCCACATTCCAGTGACTGAAACAAGTAGAAAGAATGTGCATGTGTGCATGTACGTATGTGTTATCTGTATTTTATTCCCATAAAAGTAAAGGGAATTTCAAAATAGGAATAGTGAAGAAGAGTTGTAGAAATACATAGTGTCTTCACTATTCTAAGTCCCTTTTCTTGTTTCAAGCATTAGAAATATATTTCAGATACTGAGTTATGGAGAGAAATATCCTTATCTATAACGTTTGTTTGAGATATTTCATTCACTTTATTAACTTCACACAGTTTTGGTTACATTTAAAGAAGATAAACTCAAGTTATTTCTTTGAATCCTTTGTAAAAGATATTAGAAGTCACTCTCTAAATAGGAATTTGTTACAGATATTATTCAAAAAAAAAAAGTGCAAGATTATTTTACTAGATAATGTAACACTGCAGTTTAATGACTAGAGGGTTGAAAATCCATAATACATTAATATCTACAGTAAATAAACCTTTCTGAAGATATTACTAGTTAACTTGCTTCAGAAATGGTATCAAACTCTCAATTTACACATTTCTTCTCTTCTCATCATCCACATTGTAACAAACAAGGTCCCACAGTAACCACTAATTCCAATCCTGCCTCTCCAGAACATTTTCTTCCTAGAATTCCTTCCTCCCTCTGGAATTCATGCATGTTTCTCCCGTAGCTCTCAGCTTGAACATTATTACATTAATGTTATCAGTGTCTGAACACCACTGAAGGTGATATGCACAGTCACATCTCCCAGACCAAACCAGTAAAAGAAAAAGTAAAATAAAATATGTTACTAACTCATTTCATTGTGAATATTGAAATTTAAAGAACCATCTAATATATGTCATAAAAATCAAATGATTAACATTGAAACGCAGAGAATTTAAATACATTTATTTTCAGCTGTTAGTTTGTCTTTTATTCTTTTTTACCTATATCTTAATAAAACAATGTTAACTTACTGTCTATTACTATTTTTTCAATATTCTAACAATATCACACAAATAATTGGTAAAATATCTCCTGTATCTTTAGCAAATTCACTAAATGAGTTAAATATATTATGTACAAATTCATGTATGGGAATTCCTATTTTAATATATAGCAGAGAAAGCAGTTTTTGTACGTGACAGATGTGTAGGTACAATAAACACTAGAAATGTACAAAAAGAATAGGTGACCGAGTCAGCAGTGGAGGAGGATGCTCTGAGAGTGTAGCTGCTAGAATAAAAATGGGTTAGGCAAAGCTGAGAAGGTTGCTACCTTTGTTGGTAACAAAGGGCCTCTCTGTCAGAGTGAAAGGCAGATTGTATGATGCTTGTGTACACACAGTCATGCTCATGGCAGTGAAACATGGGCTATAACTACAGAAGACATGCAGAGGCTTGAAAGAAATGAAGCTAATATGCTCCACTAGATGTGCAATATCAGCATGCACATACAACAGAGTGTAAATGTCTTAAGAGGAAAATTGGGCATGAGAATGATCAGATGAAGTGTGCAAGAGAGAAGATTGCACTGGTATGGCCATGTGAAGCATATGGACAAGGACAGCTGTATAAAGAAGTGCTGATCTCTAACTGTGGAGGGAACCTGTAGAAGAGGTAGACCCAGGTAGACATGGGATGAGGTGGTAAAATATGACCTTCAAACGTTGAGTCTTACAGAGGAAACAACAAGTGACAGACTTTTGGTGATTTATTGTGCTTGAGTAGATACCTCGAGCTAAGTGAAATCATAGTCGTGGGTAGTGCCAGTGACACATAAAAGGCACCCATGTCAGTGACACATGAAATGCACCCCTGCTAGTGGCACATAAAAGGCACCAAGTACACTCTGTGGAGTGGGAGTGACTGGCATTAGGAAGGGCATCCAGTCATAGAAACCAAGCCAAAGCAGACTGGAATATAGTGCAGCTCCCTGGCTTATCAGTTCCAGTCAAACCATTTAACCCATTCCAGCATGAAAAACAGACACTAAATGATGATGATGATCTTTTTATGCAGGAAACTTATGTTATTACTGCTTGTACTGTTATCCACTGCTTTCTTAATACCTCAGTTTTACCAGCTTCTCTAGATACCAGCTTTCAAGTGGCTTTCACCATCACATATATGACAACTGTATTTTTTGCCTGCAACACATATCTAATTACTTATGCTCTCTATCCCTACAATGAGGTACAGCCCAGCAATGGCTTTGTGGTATTTGGAGGGTCATCAGAACTTGCATATGTCTATACAGATTCCCTATCCAATCTTATGGTATTTCATGTCACCTTCATGCTCACCCATCTCCCCTACTGTACAGCAAAGGCAAGGACAAGCAATGGAATGACATCATGATCAATGTTTCTAGCTGTGACTCTTGCATTTCATCTCCCCATATATTGCATTTATAGTGTGTGAAATAGATAATGTATCATCTATAAAGAAAGTCCATCTCTTAGCTTAACACTAATTACTCCATAGCTATACCCCACTTTTTAGTGTCAGTAGCTTGTGAAGGGAATTATCTTAATTATCATAATCTAAACACGTAAGTCAATGAGGAAATCTTTATGATGAAAATCATCTGAACTGTAAATACAACTAAATTTTCCTAAAAGCAAATCAGTTCCTCAAGAGCAAGGGCTACAGTTAACCTCAATGATTTCAGCTAAAGCTTTGAATAATTTGATAGTTATTGCTTGTTTGTAATCTTTATCTGAGACAAAATACTAATACTTAACATAAATTAAATTATCAGAGCCAGATCAGCAACAAAATGCAATGATCCAATTCAAACAGCATTTCCACAATTAATTAAGCTCTTTATTAATTATATTTCTAACTTATGCATTTCCATAAACTTCCAAAATAATCAAGATTTTGGCAGAAGTAAAATACATGTACAATACTGGATGGCAGAATTAGTAGAGTATTAAGCAAAATATCTAGTGGTATTTGATTGCATTCTTTTATATTCCAAGCTCAAATTTTGTCTAGGTCCACTTTAGTTTTCCTTGTTCCAAGATTGAAAGGAATATATTTTACTCTACTCTTGAAACCAATGTCCAAGCATAACTAAAGTTCAATCACTGAAACCTATAAAAGTCTAGAAGAAAGAATTTTCCACCCATTAATATAATTATCTATGGCTGGGATCACAGCAGTAAGTTTTTACATAATTAATTTTTGGAGTTTGGTATTCAAATGTGATTATATACAGTGTTGGACAAGTTGTTAAGTAAAAATTTAAAGCAGGTATGAGCAACCTTTTTGAGAAGTAGGCTGCATGAGATGTGGCTTGTCATCAGGTGGGCCACAAACCTGAAAACTTTCAAGGTAATTTTTTGTTAAGCATACCATTCAGAAGGTCCTGCAGGTTGCAGACTGCCTATGACTGGTTTAAAGGCAAGATGCTGATTATGTAATCCTGTTGTAGTAAATCAATATAACTTAAGAAAACTGCTTAACAGATAATTGTTCTGAAAACTGAATCCTGACAAAACAACTATCTTCTTTATTTAGGATGAACAACAACTAATATATTAAGACAATACATGATCAAAAGCTTTAGTGTGTTAGCTGTGATAATTTTGTGTGTTGCTGTTAATAATTTGATTGGCAACTCATGTGCCAAACAGATCTGATTAGTTACAACCAGCGGGCAAAATCTAGTAATGTTCTTACTTCTGTTTGATGTCTGATAGAAGAAATCTTCTGTTAGGAAGAAACTAATTCAATGAACCAATACAAAGTGAATGCTAGAATATAGGAATTATAAACTGTAGCCTTGAGGTAGAAACTAACTTACTCTTAAAACTAACAAACCGGAATCCCTCAAAACAATATTTAATACAATTCTGTAACTTCTTGAAACTTTGCGAAGCTAAACAATCTTTATGTGAAATAAGGTTTAATTTTTTAAAATTTAAATTCTTATGAATTTGACATGGCTTTTCATATTTTTGCAGTCAATAAAAAAAAACCATCAACAATGTGTCAGTATATATTTGAGGTCATCAACTAGGGTGGTACCATACTCTAAATGGATAACAACAGTATCTCAATTAGGGTACCTTAATGACATAAGAACAACAGTGTAAGATTAACAAATTCATAATAAAGAATTATAATACTTACTAAAGATTAGCTACTTGTTGTAAAAAAAAAAAAGTTAGTTGAAATGCAGTATCTTTTACTTGATATATAAACCCAAGAAATATGACTTTAGCAGGATATGAACTTAGAATATGAAAAGAACGAAACTAAATACTGTAAAACTAGTTATCTGTACTCTTTTTTCCATTCCACCAACTTTCATCAGATTTATAATATTGATTTCCTAGATTGGATCAAGGCCAAACATTTGAAGAGAGCAAACAGAACTGATTGAATCAGCTAAGGTCAATTTTATTTTATCAACTCAGGAGAGATTATTATTATCATCATCATCATCATCATCATTCTCATCATCATAATTATCATCATCATCATCATCATCATCATCATCATCATCATCATCATCATCACCACCATCATCACCATTATTATTATTATTATTATTATTATTATTATTATTATTATTATTATTATTATTATTATGCAATATCTATTTCAAATCTTTCCACTTTTTTTTATGCAATCTTGCACATTCTTTGTGTTATTTTTCAAAAGCACACAAGTTCTTGTTGTGACTCCTGTCAGAATATTTTTTGCAAATTGTGCTAACACTATTTATCTTTGAATCTAGTCTTTTCTGATCTCACAAACAACAATCCCATATTCCCAAACAATGTCATATCTGGAGAGATGAAAGGAAAAGTTAACCCCATTGAGATTTGAATAAAGAAGAAAAGAAAGAAAAATGTTGTAAGGGATTTTACACTTTCTACCATTCCACATTTCTAAGATATGGCTTTAAAAAATACTGGAAGGTTACCTGGCAAAATATTGTACAAAGATTTTTGGCAAGTCAGCCCTTACAGTACTGTGATGTATGGAGATATACTGTTTAAAAGCCAAGTAACACTCATTGTGCAAGAAATAGTAGCAAAATGTTCTTTAAATCACCCTACCAAGCCAATGTCTTAAAGAAGAGTGGATGGAATGTCTTTGGTAATAAATTTACTTAATCAAGGTTGACCTGGGGTTAAACAACAACCTATTTTTCTATTAAAATAGAAATAACATTAAAAAAAAACAATGTCGTTGATGATAATGATGATGATGATGTTAATGGCTGTCTCTATGTTTTTCTTTTGCTGCATTCAGTAAATAAGAAACTTAAATTTCTTAGTAATTGGTATAAAACAGTGTATATATTTCAAGAAAAGTAGCTGTTTATATTAAAAGATAAACTGAATTCCAAACAAATATATTTTTTTGCCTTACAATACAATATAATTTTAAGTATCTCAGTAAAATTCTCCAAGATACTTAAATGATACTTAAATGATAAAAGTTGTCAGTAACTTCCTCCAATTTCTCATATCTATAATAAATCTATAATATAATTTATTGATAAAATGGAAATAAATGTGAGACTTTAGTCACTGACCCTAAACCATATTATGTGATTTATGTTTTTAATATCTCCTCTAAATTTCATCAATTATCTTTACATCTATAATATGTTCCATCAGTTAATGGTAGGGCAAGTAGCTCAATAGCAAATATTAGCAGCTATATTTGCAAGAGTTAACTCTTTGATACCAACTTCTGGTTTTATATTAGAAAAGTTGCAGTTAAAAAAAATATTCATATTTAAATGAAAGCTTTCCATTATGATTTTTAAATAAGAACTTATTGTTTAGTTATGTTCCAAACGCCAGGTTAATAATAGTTTCAAATTTTGGCACAGGGCCAGCAGTTTTTGAAGGGAGGGGGAAATTGATTACATTGACCCCAGTTAACTGGCACTTATTTTATCAACACCAAAAGAATGAAAGGCAAAGTCAACCTCAGTGGAATTTGAACTCAGAACGTAAAGACAGACAGAATGCCACTAAGCATTTTGTCAGGCATGCAAGCGGTTCTGCCGGCTCATGCTTTACACCAGGTTAATAATGAAAAAATCAGTTACTTTACTAAATACTTCCTAATTTTTGTCTTATCTTCACATATAGAATGCAATTTAGGAATTTAAACTGTTCTCATTATTTGACTGGCAGTGTATTTATTTGTGTATCATGTATGTTTTTCCCTGATTTTTAAGCTTAAGTGTTAGGAATATACATTAGATATGAGAGTAAAATGTAATCCACTTTACCCAGTAAAGTTTGTAGCCATTCAGACATAAGTTAAACTTTGTAAGTATTTAAATGGACATACAATGGTTTCAAATATCGGTGCAAGGATAGCAACTGATACTTGTTTTATCAGCCCTGAAAGGATGAAAGGCAAAGTCAACCTTGGCAGAATTTCTCAGAACATAAAGAGTCAAAAGAAATGCCACTTAGTATTTTATCCAACATACTAACAATTCTGCCAGCTCACCACCTTGGAAATATACTGAAAGTGTTTATATTCTGCATTGCGTCTTTTATAACCTTCCATACTAAAGGTTGAAGGTAATAATTCCACAGGACCCATGTTTGCCAGCAAAATTTAGCTCATAAATGTTGATATGAAGTAATCAGAAAATAAAATTGACATCGATAGCAATAAAATACAGCTTTTATCTAGGCAGAAATTTGTACTGAAATTAGATGATATATATATATATATATATATGCCAACACAATTTATGTCCCACAAAATTGTATACAAAATATTGGAAGCTTTTTATATGTTGTTTAAGATTCTAAATGAAAAAAATTTGAAAAATTACAACTTTCATTTCCATAATATTGACTTTACAATCTACACCAGTACAGTTCAAAGGTCACTTTCAAATTTGCTTTTTGTTTTATTTATATGTGAACTTTTAGATTTAATTTCTATAGCAATTATAAATCTCACAAAAAATGCTTTTTCTATACATCATAATAAGAGTATATTATTAAAGAGAGACATCCTTTGCCTAAGATCTCATAGCCTACAATTAGTGATGCACATTGTATATGAGTACATATTATATATGCCTAAAAACAATACTGTATTTTCTGGTATACAAGTTGATTTTTTTCAGACCAAAATTTACAGCCAAAAAAATGGTTGGTCAGTTTATACACCAAGATGACTATGGAGAACCAAAAATTCAATGTGAAATGCAGCACAATTTGGAAAGTTAGTAACAATGTTTGAATATTTATAAATGCACACTACATGAATACACTATGTACTACTTGTATGCCAGAAAATACAGTACTTTATTTTACCAACTCACAAGGATTGGAGGTAAAATTAAACTAAGAACATAAAGAATTGTCTCCATTACTCTAATGATTCTACCTCTCCAATACCTTTGATTATTTCTAAAATATTAATTGAAACATATAAACAGTTAATTTCATTCGAATATATTTTCAGAAGTGTTAATGAAATGAGCATCTCAGGGTTTTTTTTGTTTTTTTTACTTGTTTCAGTCATTTGACTGCGGCCATACTGGAGCACCACCTTTAGTTGAGCATATTGACCTCAGGAGTAAGCCTAGTACTTATTCTATCAGTTTCCTTTGCCGAACCGCTAAGTTACGGGGATGTAAACACAACAGCATCGGTTGTCAAACGATGTTGGGGGGACAAACACAGACACACACACACACACACACACACACACACACACACACACACACACACACACACATATATATATATACAATGGGCTTCTTTCAGTTTGTTCTACCAAATCCACTCACAAGGCTTTGGTCGGCCCGAGGCTATAGTAGAAGACACTTGCCCAAGGTGCCACGCAGTGGGACTGAACCCAGAACCATGTGGTTGGTAAGCAAGCTACTTACCACACAGCCACACCTGTGCCATTATAATTAAACAATGCATGGAAAGGCGTGGCTGTGTGGTAAGATGTTTGCTTCCCAACCACATGGTTTCAGGTTCAGTCCCACTATATGGAACCATGGACAAATGTCTTTTAGTATAGCCTTGAGCTGGCCAAAACCTTGTGAGTACATTTGGTAGAAAGAAGTTGAAAGAAGCCCATCATATGTATGTATATATTTATGTATGTATGTATGTGTGTGGTGGAGGCGCAATAGCCCAGTGGTTAGGGCAGCGGACTCACGGTCATAGGATCACGATTTCAATTCCCAGATAGGGCGTTGTGAGTGTTTATCGAGCGAAAACACCTAAAGCTCCACAACTTTCTCTTACTTCCTGTTTCTGTTGTGCCTGTAATTCAAAGGGTCAGCCTTGTCACACTGTCACGCTGAATATCCCCAAGAACTACATTAAGGATACACGTGTCTGTGGAGTACTCAGCCACTTGCACATTAATTTCACAAGCAGGCTGTTCCGTTGATCGGATCAACTGGAACCCTCGACGTTGTAAGCGACGGAGTGCCAGCAACAACAATGTGTGTGTGTGTGCGTGTGTGTGCGTGTGTGTCTTTATGTTTTTCCCCACCACTACCAACACCACTTGACAACTGGTGTTAGTTTGTTTACGTCCCCAAAATGTAGTTTGTTTATGTCCCCAAAAGAGATTGATGGAATAAGTACAAGACTTAGAAACAAAAAATAAGTTTCGGGGTTGATTTGTTCAGCAAAACCCTTCAATGCAGTGCTCCAGCATGACCAAAACAAGTAAAAGATCAAGGGCATAGTTACTTGCTTACCGTTCATAGCTTTCAAAACTCAGAGCAAATACAAAATAGCATTGAAACTTTTAAGTGTATTGGTAATTCTTTACATTCACAAATGTATTCTTTCATATGACCTCTTTTGTTAAATTTCGCCTTAGCTTCTGTTCTATGCAAATTATATTTAAGCGTGATAAATAATGCTTTACAATGATAGCTTTGTATTTTTTTCATCATGCTTGGTGCAATTATATTTTACCTGATTTGATAAGAGAGTTGTGAAAAATCGCTTTTATGTCTTGCTAATTGGAACTAATGTAGTGTTAAGAAATGTGACTTTGTTTATGAATTAGTAAAACGTAAAAAAAATTTTTTAAAAACACGTTTTTCTTTTTAATTTAATCCATAATTATTTCGAGGCAGCAATTAATTGTATAAAATGTCAGACATTGCAATTTTATTGATTTTATATATATATATATATATATATATATATATATATATATATATATACATATATATATATACATACATATATATATATATATATATACATATATATACATACATATATATACATACATACATACATATATATATATATATATATATATATATATATATATATATATATATATATATATATATACATATATATATATATACATACATACACACATACGTACATATATATACATATACATGTGTAAATACATATGTACACAAACACACACACACACACATATACATGCATGCATACATGTATGTGTGTGTATACACGTGTGTGTGTGTGTGTGTGTGTGTGTGTGTGTAAAGCATCAGTTGGAATGGTTTAAAACCTAACACAATGCTAATTTGAAAGGAATGAAAACAGAAGGAAGGCAAAATAATAGTTTACACTTCAACATATATTTGGGTATTTGGAGATTAACATACCTTTGGCAAAAGAATAATGAAAGATGATATCAAATACACACACACACATAGATGGATATGTATGTGTGCATGTATATATATATATATATATATATATATATATATATATATATATATACACGAGGGGGTGCTGGAAAGTTCCTGGCTTTAAGGGTATCACAAAAGGCCTGGTTGGAGGCCAACCTTCCAAGTTCTTGTACAGGGCTTAGAAAAACAGAAGAATCTCTGAAATAGGTGTGTGAATCTGACGGGAATATGCTGAATAAAATCATAATTAGCTGAGCCTCCTGTATTTTCTTTTATCCAAGGCCAGGAACTTTTCAACACTCACCTCATATTATAGGTGCAGGAGTGGTTGTGTAGTAAGAAGCTTGCTTCCCAATCATGTGGTTCTGGGTTCAGTCCGACTGCATGGCACCTTGGGCAGGTGTCTTTTATTATAGCCTCAGGCCAACCAACGCCTTGTGAGTGGATTTGGTAGACGGAAACTGAAAGAAACCCATCATATATATATATATGTATATACATCTATGTGTGTGTGTGTTTGTCCCCACATCACCATTTGACAACTGGTGTTGGTGCGTTTATATTTCTTTAACATAGCAGTTTGGCAAAAGATACTGATAAAATAAGTACCAAGCTTAAAAAATAAATACTGGGATGGATTCATTCGACTAAAAATTCAAAGCGGTGCCCCAGCATGGCTGCAGTCTAATGACTGAAACAGGTAAAGGATAAAAGATATATAAATATATATATATATATATATATTAATAGTTATCGCCAAGCC
>NC_142929.1:62276789-62321789 GCF_046866305.1 Octopus bimaculoides | reverse complement strand
TATGCAGAGTTTACAGCCAGAATTTAACTACTAAACCATTAGAGTTCAACGTCATCAGATTCATATTCTGGCCATTAGATTTCTTCACCTTTGGGTTCATATTTTGGACATTAGAGTTATATGTCATTAGTGATGTGCTTCTCTTGTTTTTGATATGTGTATGTTGCTTGACATGTGTATGTAAAATATGAAAATTGCTTCTATTATAAACCATCTGGTACTGTGGGGAATTCTATTAAGTATGAGTGTATTATCTGCTAATATTTTTCTCTCTAGCTCTATTTTATGTTGGGTGTGTGATGTAGTATGTTGCAAATGTTCTCTGTTGTAAAAACATGATAAGCCTCCAAAAGGATGTGGTATGTTTGTATAAATGCATGTTATGTAAGTATCTACATCGAGCTATACACCAATGGTTTAAAAACTTCTAATAAATTAGTAAATTATATGACTTTAATGAGCCACAATTTATGACAGTAAGAGAAAACTGGATCCTCCCATGAAACACAAATCATGTATCTAACTAATGGAAGAACCTGTCCTCTCTTTTAAGTTCATCATTGGTGCTTGTAAATGATCGAGTATCTTATAAAATTATTCCGCATATACAAAAACAGCCATACCAACAATCCAACATACTGCCCCATGGATATCATTATGGTTTCGTATATATATATATATATATATATATATATATATATATATATATTAATATGTAATTGTATATATGTAGATATACAGGATTTTCAGAAAGAATGAATCGATTTCATTACGCAATATTTTAATAAGGAAAAGCAATAGAAAACTCCAGCTAAATCACAAGTATTTACTCACAACCAACTTTTATTTCCTGTCTTACAAGTGTTCAATGTGGCCACGACCTGCAGCACAGGCAACATCAATGTGATAAGAGAATTCCTCCCAGACACATAGCATATCATGATCCACTGAGCTGATTGCTGTTGTTATTCGATGTTTAACGTCATCAAGGTTAGTGGGTAGTGGTGGAACATAAGCATGATCTTTTACATATCTCCACAAGAAAAAAATCACACACAGTGAGGTCTGAGAATCTCGCAGGCCAAGCACAAAGAGCAAGGTCTTGGGCCCTTTTCCGACCAATCCATCGCTGGGGCACATTTTCATTTAAAAAGGCTCAAACCATCAGGTGCCAATGGAGCGGTGGTCCATTTTGTTGAAAATGAAGTCGTGTAAATCTGCTTGCAGTGAAGTGAAGAGCCAGTCTTGGAGCATATCAAGATAAGTTTGTCCTGTAACAGTGTTTCCTTCAAAGAAAAAGGGACCAGAAACCTTGTCCTGAGACATAGCACAAAAGGCGTTCACTTTAGGGGAATCTCTTTCATGCTCAACTGTTTCATGTGGGTGCTCTTTTCCCCAAATACACACATTGTGATGATTGACTGTACGACTCAAGTGAAAAGTCATTTCATCACTAAAAATTAGATGTGAAATGAAGGTTTTATCTTCCATCATCTCCAGCATTGATTCACAAAATTCCATTTGCTTCCACTTGTTGTCATTGGTAAGTGCCTGGATGAGGCATAGTCTGTATGGTTTCAAATGCAGACGTCTTCTTAGCACATGCCAAATAGTGGATTGAGGGATCGCAAACTCACAGCTAGCTCGATTTGTGGACTTCTGCGGGCTCCCCTCAAACACAGCATGGATTCTTACCACTTGTTTCTCTGAAACTTGTGGTTATCCTGAACTTTTCCCTTTACACAGACACCCACTCTCTTGAAACTGTTGAAACCACCATCAAATGTTCTTAGGAGAGAATGGATTAATGTTGAATCACCTTCAAAAAACATGCTGCACCATGATAACTGAATTTGTTTTCACGAACTCAAGAACACAGAATGTGTTTTGTTGAGGACTCGCCATTCTGAGTGTAAACAAACAACTGGAAGTTGCCAGAAGAACGACGCAACTACAGCACCCCTGTGGCAGCCATTCAGAACTTAGAAAACTCCACTATCCACTAACCTCGATGACCTTAAACATTGAATAACAACAGTGATCAACTCTTGAACACTTGTAAGACAGGAAATAAAAGTTGATTGTGAGTAAATACTTGTGACTTAGCTGGAGTTTTCTATTGCTTTTCCTTATTAAGATATTGCATAATGAAATTGGTTCATTCTATTTGAATAACCTTGTATGTATATAAATATTGATATATACAATAATCCCTCGACTGTTACATTCCAAGATCTCCTGTGATAGGTGAAAATCTGCGAAGAAGAAACAGTATTATACTGTATATTTTTTTAATTATTTTAAAAATTTATTTTACTATATTTATTTTATTATAAATGCAAAACAATACCACGGAGGAATAGACATAAGCATAGAAAATAAACTGCAATAGGTGAACTGTGATAGGTGAACAGCAATATGGCGAGGGATTACTGTATATCAATATGTAATTTTGTTGAACCTTGGGAGGAGCATTATGCTGATAATAATAAATGCACACACTGGTTCGGTTCTTTATTGTTATTGTTCAGTATTGTTTGTGTTATTTCTTTTTGTTGTCAAATAATTATTTCATCACATTGTTGCAACCGCTTCAGTAACATGTCTCTCGACTTCCATTTCTTTTGAACTTATGCTCCAGCATTGGGATTCATCCGAGATCTGTCTGAGATAAGTATGTGAGTGTGTGTATGTTTGTCTGTATTTGTCTGTGTTTATATGTAAGTGTGTGCATCCATGTGTGTGTGTGTGTGTGTGTATGTGTTTTAAATACTGACTTGTGTCATTTTTCATAGTGGTTTTGGTTTCCCTTTGTTTTCTTCACAAACGTATACATTTATCCATATGATGTTTCTCTCAAAAACAGTTAAACCTTCTTTGTTTGACAAATGTTGAATAAATTAATGTCTATTTGTGCATGAGTATGAGCACACATATGTGCGCGCATATGTCCATGTGTGTATGAGTGTGTGTGTCTGTGTTTGCATGTCTGTGTGTGTGTGTGATTAAGTGTTTGTGTCTCAGTGTGTCTTTATGTGTGTGTGTGTGTGTGTGTGTGTGTGTGCGTTCATATGTGTGTGAGTTCCTATGTGTTTGTGTGTTCTTGTGTGCTTCTGTATGCATGTTTCCGTGTGTGTGCATATGTGTATGTGTGTATGCATGTGGGTGTGAGGGCATGTCTGTGTCCTTGTTTGTCTTTGCAAGTGTGTGTGTATATGTCTGTTCATGTGTGTGTGTGTGTGTGTGTGTGTATGTTTGTTCATGTGTGTGTGTATGTGTGTATATGTGTATGCATCCATGTGTGTGCATCCTGTGTAAGGCCTTTGCCCATTGAGAGTATTTACTATTCAAAACCAGTCGTGTTTTTTTTTATGAAGACTGACTCTCGTATCTGTCATAGCGATGCGTCATTCGGGTGTCTAGAGAGGATTTCTATGCTAATCCGGTTCAGCACACCACCATGTTGTTCTTTGGCATGCTGATAGAGTATCGAGGCTTGTCTTTGATCCCTCTACTCCCTCCAATATTCTTTTATGTGCCCAGCCAAACTTCTCACCGTTTCACCTATGTATGCAATCCTCCAGGTTTACAATCACCATCCATGCAGTTTATTTGGTTAACTACATTTCTAGTTTTGCAGTTGACACCAGGGCTATACTTGCACACTACATAGTTCTCCTCTATACATGTCATTTTTTTCAAAGGGGTATGTTTTCCATAGTAGGTACAAAAAACAATGTTCAGGAACAATAATAATTTGTTGGCAACAAAAGTTGTACCCCTCATTGAGTAATTATTACATCAGAGGATCTGCTAGTTCAGAAACATATGTAGCTTGGATTTTACCTGTTCCACTCCCTCAATTTGGATATATGTGTGTGTGTGTGTGTGTGTGTGTGTGTGTGTGTGTGTGTGTGTGTGTGTGTGTGTGTGTGTGTGTGTGTGTGCGTATGTGTGTGTGTGTGTGCGTATGTGTGTGTGTGTGTGTTATGTACTCACTTTTCCTCTTTTTACCCCCTTTTCTTTCTTCCTCTTTCCCTCTCTGTCTCTCTCACCCTCTCATTCTCGATTGTCTCCCACTTTTAGTTGAGCAAATTGACCCCAGGACTTATTCTTTGTAAGCCAAGTACTTATTCTACCAGCCTCTTTTTGCCGAACCGCTAAGTTACGGGTATGTAAACACACCAGCATCGGTTGTCAAGCAATGTTAGGGGACAAACACAGATACACAAACACACGCACATACACACACACACACACACACACACACATACATACACACACATACACACACATATATATATGACAAGCTTCTTTCAGTTTCCATCTACCAAATCTACTCACAAGGCTTTGGTCGGTCCGAGGCTATAGTAGAAGACACCCAAAATGCCATGCAGTGGGACTGAACCTGGAGCAATGTGGTTGGTAACCAAGCTACTTACCACATAGCTGCTCCAAAATGTATGTGTGTGTATGTGTGTGTGGGGGGGGGGGGGTGCATGTATGTATATATATGATACATAGATAGATAGATATGCAAATGTATTGTTGTTGTCATTCATGTTTGTGTGCATGTGTGTATACAACTATTTCAAAATACCTGCATTAGTGCATTTGTTCACATACCTGTGCATTGTGATATGATATTCTATAAACTAATGTATATTCATTAGGATTATATTTACTGAAACATTTATGTATATGTTTACTCGTATGTGTTGAACATCACATTAAGCTATACATAATGATAAAAATATTTCCTGGCAGGCAATGATGTTTCTTTAAGTCTCTGTATGTACATATTTTTGTGTTCAGTTACATTTCACATAAACTTTCTCAGTATTAATATTACTTACTTTGTTGTTTGCTTTTAAAAATTATTATCTAAGAATATACTTGTTATATTTATACATGAGTGTGTGTGTGTGTGTGTGTGTGTGCGTGCATTTATTGAAGTGTGCATGTTTATATTTCTCTCTCTCTCTCTCTCTCTCTCTCTCTCTCATGTGTGTGTGTGTGTGTGTGTATGCATTTATGGAAATGTGCATGTTTATATTTCTCTCTCTCATGTGTGTGTGTGGGGGACTTGTGTGTGTGTGTGTGTGTGTGTGTGCGTGTGTGTGTGTGTGTGTGTGTGTGTGTGTGTGTGTGTGTGTGTGTGTGTGTGTGTGTTTTAATATCCATGACCCCTGCTGGCATGGGTTGGATGTTTTGATCAGATCCAGCAGTTCTGAAGACTGCATTATGCTCCAGTCTTTGACGTGATTTCTAAGGCTAGATGCTCTTGCTAATGCCAACCACTTTACAGAATGTACTGGATGCTTTTTTTGTGGCACATACATTTGAGTGGTCACCATGAAGTTTGCAAGACTAATATCCCCTTCAACTGAGTGGGGGATACAACAGAGGGACAGAGATAGCTTTATGTTAGGAGATGAGAGGATAAAGTATGAGAGAAGAGGCCAGAACAGAACAAATTATTTGCTGATGAGCTACATAGCTACATAGCTACTCCCATTACAGAAGAAAGGGTAAGAATAACCAGAACAGAGCTGGAAAGAGAGATAAAATGAGGTGCCAGGGTTAATCCTCAAGGTATGAGGTGAGTAGAGAGCATGGGTGGGTAGAGGTTGCAAAAGTGTATGAGAATAATGAGTGATGGTTAGAGACAGGAAATGGATAAGGAAATAAATACGATGAATGAAGAACAAGCTTTGAGGAATAATAAATATATGTTGGAAGGAAGAGAAGGAAGAGTAGGTGATGATCATGAGATTGCACCTCAAGTTCCCTTCTGAGGCACAAGTTCAGGCAAGGTTGCTTGTGGAAGATCAGCTGTCACCCATGCATACCAGCCTCCCCTCTTCATGCCAATAATGTTGTTCTAATGAAAGGCAAATGCCAATATAACGTGGAACCAGTGATGCTGCAACTCATTTCAACAGCTGAGTGAACTGGTGCAACATGAAATAAAGTGTCTTGCTCAAGAACACAACACACAGCCTGGTGCAGGAATCAAAATCACAAGCTCACAATTATAAGCCCAACACTCTAACCACTGAGCCATGTGCCTTCACACACACACACACACACAAGCGCACTATGCAAATTTCTGTGCTTGTTTCCTCATATTTTCTTTGCTTATAAACTCAGCTCCCTTGGGTCTACCCAAACAAATGGCACATATTTGGAAAGTAGAAAGTCAGACATTTTACAGCCTTAAACGGACATTCTAAAATTAGAGACAATGTTCATTGGATCTAAAAGTTTCATTGACGGACCGTTTCGGAGACGTGTTAGTTAATATGACATGAATTTCATGAATTTAAAAGAACCAGACACTCCCCTCATCAGGATGCTTCACGACATGAAAGACAGCATGAAGACAATACAAAAAAGGACAACTCACATAATCACATTCCAACAAGTTTGAAAAAATATATATACACACATATATATGTACATACATACACATATACATATATGTATATATATATGTGTGTATATATATATATATATATATATAATAGAGTTATTAATATTTCTAAGTCTCTCTAAAGGAGACTACGGCAGCGGTACTGGAAATTAATAGTTATCGCCAAGCCAACATGGCAGTCCCAAAATTAGGACGAAAGCTGCCGTGAATTAGCTCCAAGAAGCCATCGCCTCTAGCTAGCTATGTGACACACGAAACCTGTGTCCTTTATAACCTTCGAACATAGATACGTGCATATATAAATATAGCATTAATAATGCTAAGGAGAACAGATATATATATATATATATATATATATATATATATATATATATATATATATATATATATTAGGTTGTTTCACACAAAATGTCGTATTTGAAAGGTAACAATAAAATGTTTCAGGAGTGCTAGGGAACTGATCTATTTAATCAAAGTATGATCCATGTTCATTTATATATTTACCCAACGTTTCTCTATGTCATATATTCCATCTATAAAAAAAATTCATCCTCTGCTGTGAGAAACTATCTGAATGCTTCAATTACCTCT
This sequence comes from Octopus bimaculoides, assembly GCF_046866305.1. Lineage (NCBI taxonomy): Eukaryota > Metazoa > Mollusca > Cephalopoda > Octopoda > Octopodidae > Octopus > Octopus bimaculoides. Next base: position 62,314,762 of record NC_142929.1, on the reverse strand, counting down.
TCTCTATTTAAGAATATTTTATCGCTTACATAAAGCTCAAAATGCTTAGATAAGTGGTAATCAGTATGAGAGATATCAGGGGAACAAGGAGGATGTTGCAAAATCTCATAATTCAGGCTTTGCAGCTTTTGGACTGTAGCTTGAGGAGTGTGAGGATGTGCATTGTTGTGGAGCAAAATTGGGCCATCTCTATTCACTAGTCTGGGTTGCTTCTTTTCCAAATTCTCATGCATACAATCAATTTCCTGGCAATACGATGTTGCTGTTATCTTTTTTCCTTGTTTCAAAACTGAATAATGAATAACTCCCTTTGCAGACCACCATACAGTGACCATTAAATTTTTAGGGTGCAATGGTGGGTTTGGGTAGTGTTTAGATGACTCTCCTGCATCTAATCACTGTCTTGTTCTCCTGCTGTTGTCAAAGAGTATCCATTTCTCATCACAAGTAATCATTTGATGAAAAAGTGGTCTTTTCCAGTTGAGAAAGCAATAAGGAGCACACTTCGAGGCTATTCTTAGTCTAGCAGCTACACTTTCAGAGCATCCACCCCAGCTACTGACTTGTTCCCCTAGGTAATGGAAGCTATCAACTACTTCTAATTTTTCTCCCTGGAATGTGACAGAAGCTGTTCTCTGCACATTTTCAGTGTTTATTGCTCCTGAGCATTTGCCACACACAAAAACTATCTTCCCAGTTAGCCTTCCTTTGATATTGCTGCACCTCTTATGTGTCCATGGCTTACACTGGGTACATCTTATGGAGTTTCTACCTAGACCTTTTCTACAGATCGAGCAGGGCCATCTACCTGAAGGGATTGTGGTTTGTCTGCCTTCCTACTTATTAAGACTTTGGTTTTAGCTAGGTTGACTCTAAGGCCCTTCGATTCTAATTCTTGCTTCCACACCTGAAACTTTTCCTCTAGTTCTGATAGTGACTCAGCAATTAGAGCAAGGTCATCAGCATAGAGGAGCTTCCAGGGGCATCCTGTCTTGAATTCCTCAGTTATTGCCTGGAGGACTATGATTAATAAGAGTGGGCTGAGGACTGATCCTTGGTGGACCCCTACCCGGTATTCTTCACTGTACTCGTTGCCAACCTTCTCCTTACTGACAGCATCCCTGTACATGAGTTACACAGCTCTCACTAACCATTTTGTCATATAGATGACAAAAAGCAGATGATACTCTATCAACAATGTTTATTAATCAGCATATGTTGTTGCAAATTATATAAACCATGTTAAGGTTGGTTTGGAAACATATGTATTCTGAATTTACCTTCTCCATTCTCTACACTTCGCAATACATGTGTGTGTGTATGTGTGTGTGTGTGTGTGTGTGTGTGTGCGTGTGTGTGTGTGTGCGTGCGTGCATGTATGGGCTGCATCATTATTATTATTATTATTATATATATATATATATATATATATATATATATATACATATATCCTTGTATTTGCATGGATGGATGGATGGATAGATGGGTGGATGCATGCATGTGTATATACATTTATGTATGAAAGTATGCATCTTTATATACATCTGTGTGTATATTGAAATCATAATAGTGTTCAAGTTTTGCATTTAAATATTAAATATTTTTTGTATTTTCTTATTCATCTTTTGTATTTTCTTCAAGCATATCCTCCTAATGAAATGGTTATTAACAGACAGGAATCATAGGAATGGTGGTGGTGGTGATGCTGCTGCTGATAATGATGTTCATGACAATGGATGATGATGACAGCGATGATGATTATGATGATGACAATAATGATGATGGTGAAGAGGAGGAGGGGGAGGAGTAGGAGGAGGAGGGGGAGGAGGAGGAGGAGGAGGAGGAGGAGGAGGAGGAGGGGGACAACATCAACAATAATAATGATGATGCTGATAGTGGTGGTGATATTGATGGTTATGGTAATAGCAGTGGTGGTTGTGGTTAAGATGATTTTGATGATGATGATGCCATTACTGCGGGATTTGTGTTTTTCTTTTTTACTGATAACTCCAAGTTTCATTCAGCTATCAGGAAGTCATCTTTTTAGTGAGGTACACTATCTACATGTTAACTTCTGCATCCTATTTTGATATTAATACAGCTTCCATGATTATTGTTCTACATATATGTGCATGTGCGTATGCATATGAACATATACATACATACACATATATATACATATATATGTGTATGTATGTATATGTGTGTGTATGTATGTATGCATGTATGTATGTATGTATGCATGTTTGTATTAGGTTTGTGGTGTTATCAACTGATATTTTTGCAGCTTGTTTTGTATTATGTTGTGTAATATGTTGCAAAAAGGTTTTGTGTTGTAAATACATGTTGAGTCATTTAGAACATATCATATATGTATGGCCATTATAACTACTAGAAACATGAAGTTTACAACTTGCATGTGCTGCATATAAATTCGTAAATTACATTTGTTACATAAAGTTTATTCTGCAGCTTGCAGATATGTAGCTTTTTGTTGCAGAAGAGGGTTTATTTTAGTTTGTTTTTTGCATTGTTTTTTGTTTTCTTTTGTGTTTTTTTCACTTTGTTGTACTGTAATATATTATTAATGCTAGTTTACGATTAAATGTAATACACAATCTGATCCTGTCATAAGTATTTCGTCAACATATTATTCTACTCTACAATCTTTTCGTCTATCTATTACATATTATGTGTTGTTTGTTTTTCACTTGATGTAGTGTGTGTTGTATTTACTGAGCTGAATCTGTTTATCTATTGTTTTACAGCTTGGTCCATTAACATCTTATATATTATACACTAGTGTTTGTCTTATCATATAATGGATAATAAATTGGATGGAACTTCTGGAAGAGAGAGACCTAGGAAGACCTGGGACAAAGTATTGAAGGTTGAACACAAGACACTGAGTCTTAAGAAGGTGATGACAAAGGACTCAGATATTTGATGCATTACTGTACTCGAGGAGACCCATCTGCCACAAGTGAATTAATATCAGAGCTACTGTCACATAAAAAGCACTTGTGCTGGTACCATGTTAAAAAACACTCAGTACACTCTGTGGAGTGGTTGGTGTTAGGAAGGACATCCAGTCGTAGAAACCATGCCAGAACAGATAATGGAGCCTGGTGCAGCCCTTGGCCTTACTAGCTCTGATCAAACCATCAACCCATGCTAGCATGGAAAACAGATGTTAAATGATGATGATGATGATGATGCAACTATTTACAATAATACATTTGTTGAGAAGAACTGAACAACACTTATGGAAGAGAACCTACAGACACCTCTATAAGGGAACTTATAACTGATATGGCTGTGTGGTTATGAAGTTTGCTTCTCAGCTACTCGGTAGCACCTTGGGCAAGTCTCTTCCGCTGCTGTAGCTCCAGATCAACCAAGTGAATTGGTAGACAGAAATTTGGTAGAGAGAAACTGTGTGAAACCTATCATATATGTATATGCATTCATACATGCACATGTGTGTGTGTGTGTGTGTGTGTGTGTGTGTGTGTGTGTGTGTGTGTGTGTGTGTGTGTGTGTGTGTGTGTGTGTGTGTGTGTGTGTGTGTGTGTGTGTGTGTGCTCATGCATGTGAGCTTCTGTGTAAATATTTACCATTCTCTACTTCAAAGAATGTAAACATTTACATTTGATGAACTGCAAGCAGTAAAATTCGACAATTCCCTGACAACAATCCAACCAAGAGCTCTAAACTTTCAAAGACATGTAGAGTAAAAAAAATTTTCTTCACTTGAAAAACAAGTAAAGATTAGTAACACAAAAGCATCCAGCTGTAAAACTATACTTTAGTAATACATATTAATCTAGCCCATGCATGGAAAAAACAAATAAATAGATATTCAGTACTTCCATATATTCTTATATAAATGTACAAATCTCCAATATTTACATATAAAAATGATCATATTAAATCAACTAGACATTTTCTTGAACTATACAGGATATTAAAGTTGAGGACAGAGTTATTTTCCAAGTCTTCCTCTCACTTCCCAACATCTTCTGTGTCCGTTCCAATGAATATATCATCAATATATTGGATATAGATTGTATGTTTATGTTTGGAACAACTCTGTTTTCCATATCCAAACAGTTCACAATGTTAGTAAGGAATCTACAAAATACTGGTTCCTTGTACAAGTAAGAAGCATTTCTTTAAACCCTGGAGTAACTGAATCACTGAAAAATCGATGGAATACCTCTGCATTCTTCTCTATTTGCTGTCGTCTAATATGGTTCCGCCATATGTTGTAACAAAGCTGTATAGATTGTATATTTATGTTTCTGCAAGACTTTGTTTTACTACTTATACCCAGTACATTGATCATATATTCATTATAATAGACGGATCTGAAGGTTGATAGGCTAAAAGATTGCTCAGAATTTAAAGCTTAACACTGTTCAAATAGAGACAGGGATATGGAATGGCTCATGCAGAATGTGTGTGTATATGTATGTGTGCACACGCATACATGCATGTGTGTACCTGCGCACATGCATGCATACATGTGTGCATGTGCACATGTGTTTGCTTGTGTGTGTGCATGTGTGTATGCTTGTGTGTGTGTGTATGTATGTGTGTGTATATATATATATATATATATATATATATATATATTTACATACATAATAAAAACAACAAATGCCTAAATATGCACAAATTTATTGTTCATATAAATATAAAATTTTAAGAGCAAAATTCATCCCAAAGCACTTTTGCAATGTCATCCACAAATAATTTAATCAATATTCATCGACAACAGATACTTAAACACGTTAGTAGACCATCATCATCATGCATGGTCAAAAGGAATTCATTGAGACAGATTTTCTATGACTGGATGCCTTTCCTACCACCTACCCATACCAGTTTCCAAACAAGGTAATATTTGCCCATTGCAGGACATGTTTTCACAGAAGTTTAGAAAAGAAGGACACCACTTGTATGACAACCCTTGCATACAGCTATCATGCAATGTCAAACAAGGAGGTACAAAGAAACACATGCATGCACATGCATACATGCACACACACATGCATCCACACACGTGCATGCACGTGCACGCACACACCCACATGCACATGCATATACACATGCACCTGGGTTTTTTTTTCAGTTTTCCTCTAACAAATCCACTCAGAAGGTTTTTGGTCAGTCCACTGCTATAATAGAAAGCACTTGATCAAGGTACCATGCAGTGTAATTGAACCCTAAATCACATGAATGAAAGCAAACTTCTTAACCATGGAACCATCTGAAATCTGCTTTTTGGCTTATAGAAATATGATTTGGGGTTCATGAAAAAGTTTAACATTATTCTTACTGTATTTTGCTTTAAAAAGTTTGTGATAACAGATTAATCCATGGTATATCTAAAATAGCAGTGAGCACATAATTATATAATGAGAAACAGGTTTGTTTTTTTTTGTTTTTTTTCAACATCAGAAATAACTGCAATAGGATTAAATGTGATAATTAGGGCAAACATCAGTGTTATCTAATATTATTCCTAAATACCAAACACTTTTTTTTGATAGTACAAAATTGGAACATAGATATGACATGGATAATTCTGTTGTCAAAAACCTTTAAGAGCAAAATACACTAAGAATATATTATAATATTAGTTGAATGTAAAACTTCTACATGAACCCTAAATCATATTTCCACAAGACAAAAAACAGATTTCAGATGAACATTATTGTGATATATAAATTTCAATGCAAATATGAAAGTTTTAAATTTCATTACTCCTCAGTCTATTGCATCAGACATATAAATACAACACTTTCTTGTTGACTATCCATATATTTACAGCATATTACACAACAGAATATGGTACAAAACTGGAGAAGTAAAAACACAACCATCTTGCACAGAATTCTACAAAATAGAATAATGCAGATTAGATTTCTTAAATCTTGCAAAATTAAGAGTTGGCCATTGATAGAGATGGAAAAATTGCTAGAAAAATGAAATTCACTCCTAATGCATTCTACATATATATCAATATCTTATCAAAGCTAGAAGAAAACTTATGTTGTGTCGACGCCCCCAGGTGAAGATGTAGGATCTCCCAAGACATATGAATAGAGGTAGTCTGGCCGTGGTAGGAGTGTTGAGTAGCAGTCGAGTAGCAGTTGTGTAGCGGTTGGATAGAGATCATCCGAAGGTGCTAGATAGCAGTAGCTTGAGACATAACAACTTAAAACAGGAAATAATACAATGGCATATGGCTCAGTGGTTAGAGTGTCAGGCTCACAATCATGAGGTAGTCAGTTCGATTCCTGGACCAGGTTGTGTGTTGTGTTCTTGAGCAAGACACTTTATTTCACATTGTTCCAGTTCACTCAGCCGCAGAAATGAGTTGCGATGTCACTGGTGCCAAGCTGTATTAGCCTTTGTTTTTCCCATGGATAACATTGGTGGCATGGAGAGGGGAGTATTGGGTACTATGCATGATTAGGTCAGATGTTGGCATAAGTGAGTAGCTCTATCATTATTCAGTGGAGTATGAACACATTAGCAGTCACAGTCTTTATGTGGGAATAATCAAATTTGGAAGTGTTGAGTTCCAACTGAGGTTGCATAACCATCATGATTGAGCTCTAGTCTATATGGATGGCAGGGATTAAATACCCTGCCCTTGTGTGGGGAACAGCTAGGCCAAGGGTGGTATATCCAGTTTGTCAGCTGCCAGGGAGAAGAGCATTAGAGCAGAAGAAAACAACATAGCATGGTATGTAAAAAATGCCACAGAAACGGAGGCTCTAATCTGTGCTGCCCAAGAGCAAGCACTAAGAACAAACTACATAAAATATAGAATAGACAACACATCAGAAAGTGATAAGTGCAGAATCTGTGGACAAAATGGTGAAACCGTAGGGCATATTACCAGCCAATGTACGCCACTAGCCCAGAAGGAGTATAAGAGACGCCACAACAATATAGCAAGACTTGTCCATTGGACACTCTGCAACAAGTATGGACTTGACAGAGCAAAAAATTGGTATGACCACAACCCCAAAGGCATCATCAAAAATGATAATGCAAAGATCCTGTGGGATTTTATGATTCAGTGCGACCATAAGATAGAGGATAGGAAGCCAGATATAGTCTTAATTGAGAAATAAAATAAACTATGCTGGATCATAGATATAGCATGCCCAGCTGACAACAAGGTATGCGATAAGGAAGAAAGAAAAGTCGATAGATATCACAGGTTAGCTTGGGCAGTAAAGCAGTTGTGGTCGATGAAAAAGGTGGTAGTAGTACCAATAATTGTTGGAGCCCTGGGAACAGTGATTGAAATCTTGAGAAGTACCTGGAACAAATAGAGGCTGCAATAAGGGTGGAGCACTTGCTGAAAACAGCACTGCTTGGAAACGCTTGAATACTCTTGAAGGTGCTCGAAAAATAAGAGGTGTTACCTTAATTCACTGGTAGTGAACAGCTGACACTGTAGTATATCTCCAGCGTTAGAAGCTGTGCAAAGGCAATAATAATAATAATAATAATAATAATAATAATAATAATAATAATAATAATAATAATAATAATAATGATAATAATAATAATAATAATAATATGCCCTGATGCAGTACCAGGCAGTGGCTTTCATAGCTTTTGATCTTAACTGATTGGAAGTGTTATCATAGACATTGTTTTATCCTGGTATAAAAGACAGGCTACAGCAAATATTCTGCTCAGTACCACAGATTTGCTTGTCAGTTGTTCGACCTTAACCACATGAGCATGTCCCTTAGTGGCTGATGATACGTGCATCTCTGATCACAAGCAGAAGTGTGTGGGGAAGCATCATAGGCATGTGTTGAGAGGAATTCTTTGGGGTTTAGATAATTCACCTTTGGAAACATGGGTGTTTTGTTCAACATCCTTAAACAACCCTTAATCAGGGACCTTTTGAGTGGGATGGGCTACTCGACCTGAAGAAAATTCTAACTGGGCACCACTTGCAAGGTCATGCAGTATTTATCTTGATATGAGATCACCATATCGTGCACATATGGTTGTGATGCATATGCCTGGTGTACCCTTATCAGACGCGTAGTCTTGATGGTTCTAGTGGGCTTCATATATTTTACCCCAGTATCACTTTGATGGCATGCACTACTGTCTGACTAAATAATAATAATAATAATAATAATTTAGCATTCATTTTTCTATACTGAAATAGACTGTTTTGGTGCGGTTTCTACAGCTTAATGCCTTTCCTAACATCAGCTACTGTACAAAGTGTACTTGGTGCTTCCACTACACCTGGAATTTCATATCTAATTCTATTACAGGTTCAGTTATAAGAACAAAGTCATCAGCACAGAGGAGTTCCCATGGGCAACTAGTTTAAAATTTTTCTGTTATTGCCAGGGGGACTATGATAAATAAGAAGGACTGGATAACTGAACTCTGCTGAACTCCTTCCTGCACAATAAACTCTTTGCTGTATGCATTGCCAACTCTCACCTTACTGACAGTAACCCTGCACATGACCTGAACAGTTCTCACCACCCATTCATATCTTTCTGGCTTCCATAGTGATTGCCAGATCAGGGAGCAAGGAACCATATCAAAAGTATTCTCCAGGTTAATGAATAGCAAGTACATTGGGTTATATGCAATGCATCGTGCAGATATCACCTTACATATTTGGTCTGACTTCTCACCTTCACTACTCAAATATATATACATATTTGCAGAGATTGTCTCAAAGTGGCTGTGGATCAGGAAATGTGACTCAAGGTGATGTAAGGAAGAACTGTACGTATGCATGCACATACACACACACATGCACACACACACACACATGCACACACACACACACATGCACACACACACACACATGCACACACACACACACACACATGTCTGTATGGATGCATGTAAACTCATCTATTGAGTCAATTTTAAGACTGTTGTGATGAGATTTACGATGCCCCCTTGTGAGAGATAGACTAGTCCGAGTAAAGTATAAATAGTAACAATCCAAATGAGTTCAGAGTTCGGAGTCAAGTGAAGTTTGTGTTAGTTCGCAGTGAAGTCGGAAGGTGTTGGTTGGTTAGTTCACAAAGAATATTGGTTTGTAAAAAGATTTGTTAGTTCGTTACATTGTTGTTACTGTTGTCTGGTTATCTTATTAATTGTATGTAACAAATCATGTTACAACGTCTGGCAATGAGGGTTTCGAAGCTCACGTAGGTTATTTAACAGTGTGTTCGTGATACAGCTTGTTAAATAATGGAAGACCTATTAGCTTCCATAGTACAGTTGCAAAAGCAACAAGAGCAGCAACAGAAGTTGCAGAAGCAACTATTACAGCTACAGCTACAACAACAACAGTCATTAGAGCTATATTCAAAGAAGTCCAAAAATGAGTTAAGTTCATTTTTTCCAGATGGTGTTTCGAACTTGATTAATGAATTCAGTTATAACCCAGAGGAGTATATAACTTTTGCATCATACTACATAAGGTATGAGGAGATTTTAAGTAAGATTGCAAATCATGGTCGGATGAACTAAAAGTGAGATTGTTATTGTGAAAATTAGCTCCGTTAGAGCATGAACATTACTGTAATTTCATATTGTCCACAACACCCAATGAAATTTGTTTTAAAGAAACAATAGTATTACTGTCTAACATATTTGGTGATAAAACTTCTCTATTTAACACTCAAATAGAGTGTTGGAATATAATGAAAAATGTGAATGATGACTTTATCACATATGCAGGAACGGGCAACAGGATGTGTGAAAGTTTTAAACTCAAAGAACTTACATATGAGATGTTCAGGTGGCTTATTTTTGTACAAGGCCTTACAGCAGGAGAAGATACAGAAATTCAGAAGAGAATTCTTTCTAAATTGGAAGAAGCAAACCAAGATCTAACCTTACAGTCCATGATAGAAGAATGCCAAAGGATGGTAAAACTGAAACAGGATGTAGAAAAAATTCAAGAAAAGGATTCTTCAAAAATACAGATATGCCAACAAGAAAAGTACAACCAAAAAAGAGTGCCACGTACTAATCCATGTTATGGATGTGGGGGCATTCATTTCAGGAAAGACTGTCCAATTAAAAATCAAAAATGTTACATTTGCGAAAGAATTGATCACAAGAGTTCACGCTGTAGAGTGTTCTCAGCAGAAACGAAAAAAATCAACTCCTAAATAAGAAAATTTGTACACATAAAAATAAATGGAATACTATTAAACTTCAATTGGATACTGGAAGTGACATAAGGAAGAAAATAGGGAAACCTGTAATACAGTTCTATATTTAAGAGATGAGGAATTCTGTACATTATTTACATTATTTACATTTGACGGATATTTGTCCTCATCTTGTTTGTTGTTAACACAACATTTCGGCTGATATACCCTCCAGCCTTCATCAGGTGTCTTGGGGAAATTTCAAACCTGGGTTCTCATTCCTAAGGTATTTTTCGATGTTATTATTATTATTATTATTATTATTATTATTATTATTATTATTATTATTCAGGTCACTACCTGGAATCAAACTCGGAATCTTGGGGTAAGTAGCCTGCACTCTTACACCATATGCCCGTGCTGTAGTCTTCATCATTAAAAATGCAATCAATCTGTTTGGATCCAATTCATTAGAATTATTCAATTTATGGGACCTCCCCATATATCTCTATTGCAAAAATGTGAGTGGTTGTCCATATAAAAATAATTTGTCTGAAGAGTTAAAGAGAAAAGTAAAAAAAAATGTTTTTGCAAGTACTCTCAGACAGACAAGATCTTTGCATAAAGACTGAAAACCCATGATCCAGGATCCATATCGATTACACTGGACCAATGAATAGCACATAGTATCTAATCATTGTGGATAGCTATACAAAGTAGCCAGAGGTATACAGATGCAATAAACCCACAGCAAAGACCACAATAAAGTTCTTACTCAAGTTATTTTCTCAATACAGTGATCCAGACATGTTAGTTTCAGATAATGGAACACAAATCATGGGATATGAATTAAGAAATTTCTGCAAAATATATGCAATAAAACACATCTTTACCCTCACCCTACCACCCAAGGTCAAATGGGCTAGCAGAAAGATTTATCAACACATTCAAAAGAGCTCTAAGAAAAGCTAGGAATGAGCTAGATAATGATGAGGTACTAACGAAATTTTTAAGAGTATATATAATAACGCCAAATCCAAATACTAATTCAGGAAAGTCATGAGCAGAGTTAATATTCACACGTAAAATAAAACCGATCGTTGATAAATTATTGCCAGGAAAAAATACATATAAAGGAAAGACAAAAAATACATTTGAAGGAAATACAAGAAATATTAGAAAACATTTCGAAGTAGGAGATAAAGTTCATTTAAAAAATTACAAAGATGGTAAAGAAGGTTGGAAGGATGGCTGTGTACTCAAAAGATTAGGTAACATGATGTATTTAATTAAAGGACAATGTTTGGAACATAAGAGACACCTTAACCAGTTAAAGATGAAACATACAGAAGAATGAAAGGTAATACCACTGGAAGTCTTCTATGATACGTTTGAAGTGCCAGTACTGAGAGATATTGAACCCTGTAGAACTAGCTTCAGAAAACGAAAACAGACTGAATACCTGGAAGTAACACCTAAATGTAAAAGATATTAAATTTTCAGAACAAAAAAAAACAAGAATGCTAGCAAGAGTGCTTAGTACAACGAAAAGGAAAAGTGCTGTGTACAACGAACAATACTACTGTAAGTCAGGCAGCAGTTAATATACAACAGCTAAAAAAAAAAAGAGGAAGTGGTCCTGGAAAGAAAAAATGAAAATAAAAGAAATTCCACTTTCTCACAGTAATCGAAATCTCAAAAGGAGATACGTTGTGATGAGAGTTATGACACCCCCTTGCGAGAGATAGACTGGTCTGAGTAAAGTATAAATAATAGTGATCTGAATGAGTGCAGAAATTCAGAGTTCAGAGTCAAGTGAAGTTTGTATTAGTTCGCAGTGAAGTTGGAAGGTGTAAGTTGGTTAGTTCACAAGGAATATTGATTGTTGATTCATAAAGGGATTTGTTTGTTTGTTACATTGTTGTTACTGTTGTTACTGTCTGGTTATCTTTTTTATTGTACATAACAACTATGTTACAACAATGACTATCTACAAACAGAACAGAGTAAAAAATACTTATTTTAATGCATTGAATGCTACTGCCCATGTTTATTACACCAAACCCAAATATAACATTCATATATATATACATACGTGTGTGTGTGTGTGTAGTTTAGCTTACAAGGCATCTATAATGGATTGAAGAATGCCACACAATTCAAGATATTTGTGTCTTCATCATCAGAAGTAGATGATGGTAATAATGGCAGTTGGTTGCAAATGATCCTAGGAGTACTGTTATAACTGATAAAACCATCTACACCACATTTGAAAGTAATACAACAATTAAACCCTGTTAGATTTCCTGATTTCGTGTGTGGTATATCTGTGCAATAATATTTGCTTCAATTTTTGCTTCAATAGTATTTCTTCTAATCTCTCATGGAATTCTATATAAAATTGTAGTACTGTCAGATAATGAGTTTTCTATTGAATTTCATTTTTATGCTCAGTTTTTCAGATGGATGTTGTTTGAAAAGGACATAAACATGAAACAAACCTAAATAACAGGATACAACTCAGCTGAATAAATATAATTATACACTGTACTGTGTATTAAGTAGTTTTTGTCTATTTTCAAAGAACTGTCATACATACATACATACATACATACATACATACATACATACATACATATATGCATACAAACATGCACACACACACACTTACATGCACACACACACACTCACAAGCACACACACACACTTGTGTGCACACACTCACATGCACACACCCACACACACACACACATCTTTTATCTGTTATCTTTTACATGTTTCAGTCATTTGACTGCAACGACGCTGGGCTATCAACTTGAAGAATTTTAGTCAAATGAATCAACCCTACTTCTTATTTTTTTTAGCCTGGAACTTATTCTATTCATTGATTCTGCTGCACTGCTAAGTTACAGCGACATAAACACACTAACACCAGTTGTCAAGCAGTGATGGACAACAAACACAGACACAAAGACAAACACACACACACACACACACACATAAACGATGGGCTTCTTTCAGTTTCTGTCTACCATTCCACTCACAAGACTTTGGTCAGCTCAAAGCTAGAGTAGAAGACACTTGCTCAAGGTGCCACACAGCGCGACTGAACCCAGAACCATGTAGTCACAAAGCAAATTCCTTACCACACAGCCATATATATATATATATATATATATATATATATATATATATATATATATATATATATATATATATAATATATATATATATATATATATATATATAATCAGAAAATGGAGAAAACCTCTGATTAACAAACACATCGATTGGACCACATTTATAGCTTATTTTTTAATACAAAGCATGACATAGCAAATAGGTGACATCACCTACTTGTTATACCATGCTTTCTATTAAGAAATAAGCTATAAATGTGGCCCAATCGATGTGTTTGTTAATCAGAGGTTTTCTCCATTTTCTGATTATTTGTATTTACTTCCTGATAAGCTCTTGTTTATCCTGTTGTTACCTGCACTCTACATGCATAGTGTGCCTGTACACTAATGCCCAATGATAACATGGGTAACATATACCAATAGTACATACGGATATTTTATCCCTTAGTTCGTTATTATAACCACTAACTCTGTTTACACTATATATATATATAGGGTTGGACAAAATAATGGAAACACCTAGCATAATAGCATCATAGTATTATAATTTTGGAATGTCTATAAAACCATCAAAATCTTGTTTATTTTTATGTTTTTTGATTTATTATTAGTGTTGCTTAACATGTTTTGCTAAAATTGCTGTTTCTTTTCAGATATCATCAGAAAAAGGTAATCAAAATTTATTAAATTGACAGATCTATTGGACTTTCAAAGAGGTCAAATTATTGATGCTCATACAGCATGTGCTAGCGTAATGAAAATGCTTGGTGTATCAAGAAGTACTGTCTCGAAAGTAATGACAGCCTTTGAGAAAGAGGGAAAAAACCTCCTGGTTGAAACAAAACTGCGGAAGAAAACCAAAACTTTCAGATAGGGACCATCGGACTCTTACCCAAATGGTTAGAAAGGATCACAAACGTACAGCTTCCAAAATTACCACAGAGCTTAGTGACCACCTTGAGAACCCACTTTCCACAAAAACTGTTCGCTGGGAGCTGCACAAAGCCAGATTTCATGGGAGGGCTGCAATTAGAAAACCACTACTTTCAAAAACAAACGTTGCAAAGCATTTAGAGTGGAGTAAAACCTATAGAATTGGTCCCTAGAGCAGTGGAAGAATGTTATTTTCTCAGATGAGTCATCCTTTACTCTATTTTTGACCACCAGCTGAGTATATGCGTGAAGACAGCCAAAAGAAGCATTTAACTTAGACTGCCTTTTTCCAACTGTTAAACATGGAGTAGGATTTGTGATGATCTGGGGGGGCTATATCTTGGAAATTTGCCATTCCAATGGCTTCTCTTCATCGCAGAAGCATTTTAAGCATTTTATCTGAGCAAATTCATCCTATGGTTGTGGAACTGTTTCTGGAGGGAAACACAATCTTTCGGTATGATAATGCACCAATTCACACAGCTAAAGTTGTTACTGAATGGCATGAGAAACATTCTAGTGAAGTTGAGCATCTTATCTAGCCACCACAATTCATGAAATCTGTCATCATATGAGATACGATAAGAAGCATGTACACTTTGTAGTCAAACTGACTTGCTACCCAAACTCCAACTTGAAGCATGTGGCTGTGTGATGAGAAGCTTGCTTCCTAATCCCATGGTTCTAGGTTCAGTCCCACTGTGTGGCACCTTGGGCAAGTGTCTTCTACTATAACCTTGGACTGACTAAAGCCTTGTGAGTGGATTTGATTCATGGAAATTGAAAGAAGTCTGTCGTATGTATATATATATATATATATCCAAGAAAGTTCGGGGTTGTGAATCCAACTCACTAAGGGATAATATCTATCCAATATACTGCTGAAAGAATACCCAATTTTTTCATTGCATGGCAATTAAATTACCAAGTGCAATAAATGTGTGCAGGTAAAAAGATATTTTACCATTAATTTAAATAGCAATAAGAAAATGGAGGGGAATAGGTGGTATTCATCAACTTATAGACATTGTATTGTGTCAATTTACTTGTTTATTTGTTTACCAAAAGGACAATGATAACAATATGCAAACATATGTGACATATTATGTCATATCAGTAATTAAAAGAAATGACATATGGTGACAGAAAATGGGATAATGTCTTACAGCTGTTTCAGTCCAAAGGTGACATGCCTCATTCTATCTTTATCACTCCAGTAGACTTAAGCTATTAATAGATGAAATAGCAGTACATGGATGATTCTCTAGGCTGCTTCAGAGATTTTATAAAGTTTATAAGGTTAAGTTAAAAATCTGAAAATATAAAAACCGTAAAAACCCACATATATATGCATACTTGTATATACATATATATGTAAGTATGAATATATATGTATGTATATATATATTATTTATATTATTATATGATTGAACACCATGTGTATATGTGTTTGCGTGTGTGTGTGTGTCTGTATGTATGTGGGTGTGTGTGCATGTGTGTGTGTACATATATATATGTATATTTATATTTATTTATTTATTTATTTATTTATGTGTTTCAGCCAAGTGGCTGCGGTCATGCTGGTGCACCACCGTGTATATATATTAAAAATTATTGCCAGCATTTAGGTTGTAATTTTTCATTGCTTTATAAATACATGTTCTAGCATAATTGCATTTCATCTTATAGCTCTACATTACACTTTTCGTTATTGATGTTGGAGCTTCTGTCATATCACATGTCTTGCCAACATTCTTCCCACATGCATGTCATATGTATACTTATGCATATACACTATAGAAATGTATGATACAATTTTCTTTTATATCCAACCAATGTAAAACATGCTATATTAAAGATAGCAAGTTCACACTAGTGTGTATGTGTATCAGTAGCATGCAGTCGGAACATGCTAGTCATGCACTGCATGTCTGTTGATTTTTATATAACTCAAAAATCAATTTAAGAACGTAATGTATTTATAACCACATTGAAAAGTTGTTCAAAGCATTGGAAACTGTGCTAAAATAGTTACTTTATTTCAAAGAAAACCTATCCAGATTGATACTTCACTGTATTTCCATTTTCCTTCTACTAGGCATACTTAGAGAAAAACGCATACGAAATCTTCCCCCACCCCGCTGCCTATCTTTCAGTAACTATGATTTCAGTGCCTGTAAGATTCTTCATTATCTCCATAAAATAACTACAGAAGGCATGCTTTCAGAAAAACGCATGTTTTGTCTTCTTCACCCTTTCTATAAGTTTTTCTTTGTCAACAATTCTTTGTAATTGATGCCACTAAAGCAACAAGCTAAATGGTTGAATGGGTTTGACTTTTTGACCCATAAAAATTCTGATTAAAACATATCAACAATCCCATAATTCTAAATTAGTCAGCTCAAATGTTGCCGTGACTTTGGAATATCTATTTCGCTCTGTCATAAGTTTTGAAATTATTATCATTTAACCATCCTCTCTGTATTGAACAAAAAAATTCTGAAATCAGAAATATAATATAGCTAATAAATCTTTCATTGGTTTACTAAAATTATCTTTCCATTTTGTTGAAACTGATTTACAATTCATGATTGCAGGAATATGAGATATACTGTGACAAAGTGAAATTAAAGTGCTCATTGTATTTTTTTTTAGGTTAATTTTTTTACAACTGAAAGTGTTTTTCTCTACAAAATGAAACTTGAAAGTTACAAAAATATGAGTGCAGAAATAAGTCAAATGTCCAACAAGCTCTTTTTTACAACTTTGTCTCAGTATACCTCATTTTACTGTGGGAAATTTCTCTGAAAGATATCTTTGCAGAAAGGTGAATAGATTGATTACATATTTCTTTCATTATTTTATCGCAGATTTTTCCGCCCAACGTACTCCTGTGAGATGTGGCTGTTATTTCTAGCATGTGGATAGCCTGCTTGAAGGCCATAGAATCAAGAGAGGAGGGAGTTGAGGTAAATTTTTTTTTTTTTTTTTTTTTAGCAAAATTGAAATTTTACAAACAATATTTTTTTTATGAATCGGAATCTGCATAGCTGAAAACATGGGTTTCCATGAAAAAAAAATTTTTTAAGGATGGCGGGGGGGGTTACATCTCCGTCATGTGTGCCAAGTATTTTATTGCATGACCAACCTCAGAAGTCACAACACACCACTGGTATATAATATATATATATATATATATATATATATATATATATATATATATCATATGTATACATATAATTATACTCTATACTATGTACTGAGTGCTATTTTTCTGTTTAAGAGTATATATATATACATACATCTGCATAAGTATTTATCTATACATCTATGGGGTGGGTGATAACATGTGGATTTCACAAGTCATACAGTATTTCTCTATCAATTTCATTTCTTTTAATATCTTATGCCAAAAGTTAACTGCATTTGCAAGATTAGTGCACTTGTTCAACCATATATATATATATATATATATGCATGAATATACAAACATGTATAGATAGATAGATATCGATACAGAGAGACAATTATTGTTTATTTATTCATGATTGTATCGCATGTTTGTATTTGTGCATGTGTTCATGAGTATGTGTCTGTTTTGTGTTTTCCTATGAAAGTATCAGTACATTTCTAATCAATTTTTAAAAAGATACAGAATGTTAACTAGTTATGTGTGCATGTGCCTGTGTGTGTGTGTGTGTGTGTGTGTGTGTGTGTGTGTGTGTGTGTGTGTGTGTGTGTGTGTGTATGTGTGTGTGTCTATATATAACCCTAGTGGGTACTGTGTTCGTTCTTATTGGTTATCAATGCTAGCTAACCACAGTGAATGTAGATAAACTCCAATTACTTAAAATTTACTATACTCAGTCAGTCATCACCTGGTAAATCTAAATGTCCTATAAGGTCTACATAGAGTCTGTAGAGAAAAATAACGGAATTAAAATCAGAACATCACACCTTTCTTCCTCAAGACCTATGCACATGTGCATAGGTCTTGATGAAAAATGATCTGATTAACTGTGAAATAAAACTTGGATGTGCAAATCTCTGTTCTCCTGATTTTAATTTCATTATATATATATATATATAAGCAATGTTAAATCTCTGAACGAGGTGTTAACAGTAACAGTAACATCCACCCTTAGGGGTCAGCCACATTTAAATGGCAAATATACTTCACTATATATATATATATATATATATATATATATTAATAGTTATCACCAAGCTAACATGGCAGTCCAGAAAAATAGGACGAATGCTGCTGTTGATTAGCTCCAAGAGGCCATCACCTCTAGCTAGCTATGACACATGAACCTGTGTCCATTATAACCTTCGAACAGAGGAGGTCAACCACTTCCCCTTGCTGGTCTGGCATCTACAGACTAGTTTCAGGGTATTTAAATATATTCAATGAGAATACAATATACTGAATTTCTAATAAGTGCTCTTGGCTTGGTAGGAAAATGTCTGAAACATTAAAGATATTTAGACATTCAATAAGAGTGATTATATACTATGAGAGCAGGAAAATTACATCAAAAAATCATCACAGAAGATATACGTCCAAAATAATATTGTATTAATAGATAAATGTTTAAATATATAAAGTATGATTATTTAAGAAGTTTAAAATATCTTACAATCGTTTCATGAATGTATTACCCTTTGAAATGGAATCTAAAATTCATAATCGTTATTAGATAATACAACCACTCATCAGAGAGAAAGGGGATGAACTTCCATGTTGTCAATTGAATGCTATTTAAAAATATATGAAAAAGATGTTGTTTAAAAAGTTACTGGCATAGATATGCATGGGTACAATCGTGTGCATCCGTGGTAAAATCCTCTGTGGTAATCCATAATTGCTGTGTAAATATAAATCCCATAATTCTGTTCTCTTCAATATGTGATCCATAAATGTAGAAAATAAAAGTAGTTAAATTTTGCCTTTTATAATTGTATAAGCAAAACTGGAAGATATCATTGTTATATTTTATGCTAATGCAAAAATAGCCATTTACTGCCCCAATATAGAGTAAATTAATGTAATATTTAAATTATATTTAAAATCAGTTTGTTGTACCTTAGAGGCGTACAGGTTCACATTTCAGGAAGACATATTTCTGGCATTCATCCAATGGGTAATTTATATTATGTGAATATGTGTTTACTCAAAATAATTCAAATTTAATTTTCTTTTTTTCTTACTTGTAACAATCCTACTATTATTATGATACCACTACATGAAAAATAAGAAAAAAAGATATTAATGTGAATCTTTACTTGATGATCTCTTATAGTGTTTAAAAGTTTTATAAAACCTATGTCTACATGTGGATAATGCTTCTGATTGCCAATTAATTAAATTATTTTGTTTATATAATAATATATATAGCAATTCTTTTGTACAAAGGTGGCAGATAGAAGATTTATGTGTATATGGTATAGCTGAGTCAATGATTGACCAGGATAATTTATAGTTAATGTTTTTTGTTTGAGTTTATGTATATATGTAGCCAATGAAGTAGTGTTACTCATTATATTTGGTTTAAATGAATGTATATATGCTAAAAATCTTTGCTTAAAGTTAATAGAGCTCCCTATATATACCATATTGTGTGAGTTATCAGTTTTTGTAACAGTGCACTTATATATCACGTTGAACCTTCTACATTTTCCTTCTAAAGAACATGATCTTTTATTTTTACATGTGCAATATTTAGTTGTATGTTTTTGTTCTGTGGTATAATATTTAATACTATTATGATTATTTGTTATGGTGTGTGGTGTTATATTTGAATTTGTTGTGGAATCATTTATAATAGAATTAGGTATATTTACTGTTAGTATGTTATTATTGTTATTAGATTGTGGTATTGGATTATCTAAAGCATATTGCATATTTTGAGATGTATGATTATTGGAATTCTGCTGAGATTTTGTTACTGTTATAGTATAGCTATGTATTCTCGTAATGTTATCTATTGAACTAGTATTATGTTGAGTATTATTTGGTGTTCTAGGACTATTGTATATTTCATAACTAGTATTATTGTTGTTATTATTATTTCTTAAACTATTTTTATATTTATTAAGTTTTCGTCTGTTAGAGCTGGCAATTGGAAGCATTATCCACATGCAGACATAGGTTTTATAAAACTTTTAAACACTATAAGAGATCATCAAGTAAAGATTCACATTAATATCTTTTTTTCTTATTTTTCATGTAGTGGTATCATAATAATAGTAGGATTGTTACAAGTAAGAAAAAAAGAAAATTAAATTTGAATTATTTTGAGTAAACACATATTCACATAATATAAATTACCCATTGGATGAATGCCAGAAATATGTCTTCCTGAAATGTGAACCTGTACGCCTCTAAGGTACAACAAACTGATTTTAAATATAATTTAAATATTACATTAATTTACTCTATATTGGGGCAGTAAACGGCTATTTTTGCATTCACATAAAATATAACAATGATATCTTCCTGTTTTGTATATACAACTATAAAAGGCAAAATCTAACTACTTTTATTTTCTGCATTTATGGATCACATATTGAAGAGAACAGAATTATGGGATTTATATTTACACACAGCCATTATGTATTACCGCAGAGGATTTTACCTCGGATGTATATTATTTCTTCAAAATTCTTAGCACAAGATTGTACCAACACATATCTATGCCAGTAACTTTTTAAACAACATTTTTCATATATTTTTAAATAGCATTCCATTGATTACACGGAAGTTCACCCCCTTTCTCTCTGACGAGTGAATGTATTACCTAGTAATGATTATGAATTTTAGATTCCATTTCAAAGGGTAATACATTCATGAAACGATCGTAAGATATTTTAAACTTTTAAACTTTTTAAATAATCATATTTTATATAGTTATACATTTATTATTAATGCAATATTATTTTAGTCGTATATCTTCTCTGATGATTTTTTGATGTAATTTTCCTGCTCTTATTTTATAATATAATATATATATATATTGCATTTGCAACAGTAAGTACTTGCTGCAGCAGAAACACATGTAGGTCATTATATGTTGTATATAACTACAAAATAGATTTTGTGGATGTACAAGTCACCATACTCTTTATTATTAATAATATTATATATATATATAGGCTTAGGAGTGGCTGTGTGGTAAGTAGCTTGCTTACCAAACACATGGTTACAGGTTCAGTCCCACTGTGTGGCACCTTGGGCAAGTGTCTTCTACTATAGCCTCGGGCCGACCAAAGCTTTGTGAGTGGATTTGGTAGACGGAAACTGAAAGAAGCCCGTCGTATATCTGCGTATATTTATATATATATATATATATATATATATAGTGTGTGTGTGTGTGTGTGTGTGTGTGTGTGTGTGTATGTGTGTGTGCATATATTTGTGTGTCTGTGTTTGTCCCCCAACATCACTTGACAACTGATGCTGGTGTGTTTACATCACCGTAACTAGCAGTTCAGCAAAAGGGACTGACAGAATAAGTACTAGGCTTACAAAGAATAAGTCCTGGGGCCGATTTGCTTGACTAAAGGCGGTGCTCCAGCATGGCTACAGTCAAATGACTGAAACAAATAAAAGAAAAAGAATAATTATATACACACACACATATATAAATATATTCAATACAGACAGACAGACAGACAGACAGATAGACAAACAGACAGACAGACAGACAACCAAACAGACAGACAGACAGACAGACAGACAGACAGACAGATAGATAGAATGGGCATCTTTCTATTTCCATCTATCAAATCCATTTTGGTAAGCCCTGAGCTGGAAGACACTACGTCAAAGTGCTCTGCCATATGACAGAACAGAAGACAACATAATTGGGAGGCAAGCTTCTTAACTACACACCATGCCTGCATTTATCTATATATCAATCTATCTGTCTGTCTATCTATCTATCTGTCTAGCTAGCTAGCTATAATATATATATATATATATATATATATATATATATATATATAGTGCCCCTGGACTGGCTCTTGTGCGGGTGACACAAAAGATTTTTCGAGCGAGACAGTTGCCAGTGCCCCTGGACTGGCTCTTGTGCGGGGCCGTCATAGTATTTTCGAGCGAGACCATTGCCGGTGCCCCTGGACTGGCTCATGTGCGGGCAACACATGAAATCTTTCGAGCGAGATCGTTGCCAGTGCCCCCTGAACTGGCTCTTCTGCGGGGCCATCGTAGGATTTTCGAGCGAGATCGTTGCCGGTGCCCCTGGATTGGCTCATGTATGGGCGACACGTGAAATCTTTCGAGCAAGATTGTTGCCAGTGTCCCTGGACCGGCTCATGTGCGGGTGACACAAGAAATTTTTCGAGCGAGACCGTTGCCAGTACCACTGGACTGGCTCTTGTGCGGGGCCGTCGTAGAATTTTCGAGCGAGATCGTTGCTGGTGCCCCTGGACCGGCTCATGTGCGGGCGACACATGAAATCTTCCGAGCGAGATTGTTTCCAGTGCCCCTGGACTGGCTCTTGTGCGGGTGACACATGAAATGCACCATTTTGGGTGTGACCGTTGCCAGTGCCCCTGGACTGGCTCTTGTGTGGGTGACATAAGAAATTTTTCAAGCGAGACCGTTGCTAGTGCCCCTGGACTGGCTCTTGTGTGGGGCCGTCGTAGGATTCTCGAGTGAGATCATTGCCTGTGCTCCTGGACTGGCTCATGTGCGGGCGACACATGAAATCTTTCGATCAAGATCGTTGCCAGTGCCCCTGAACTGGCTCTTGTGCGGGGCCATCGTAGGATTTTCAAGCGAGATCGTTGCCGGTGCCCCTGGACTGGCTCATGTGCGGGCGAAGCATGAAATCTTTCGAGCGAGATCGTTGCCAGTGCCCCTGGACTGGCTCTTGTGCGGGTGACACAAGAAATTTTTCGAGCAAGACTGTTGCCAGTGCCACTGGACTGCCTCTTGTACGGGGCCGTCATAGGATTTTCAAGCGAGATCATTGCTGGTGCCCCTGGACTGGCTCATGTGCAGGTGACACAAGAAATTTTTCGAGCAAGACCGTTGCCAGTGCCACTGGACTGGCTCTTGTACGGGGCCGTCATAGGATTTTCGAGCGAGATCGTTGCTGGTGCCCCTGGACTGGCTCATGTGCGGGCGACACATGAAATCTTTCGAGCAAGATCGTTGCCAGTGCCACTGGACTGGCTCTTGTACGGGGCCGTCATAGGATTTTCGAGCGAGATCGTTGCCGGTGCCCCTGGACTGGCTCATGTGCGGGCAACACATGAAATCTTTCGAGCGAGATCGTTGCCAGTGCCCCCTGAACTGGCTCTTCTGCGGGGCCATCGTAGGATTTTCGAGCGAGATCGTTGCCGGTGGCCCTGGACTGGCTCATGTATGGGCGACACATGAAATCTTTCGAGCAAGATTGTTGCCAGTGCCCCTGGACTGGCTCTTGTGTGGGTGACATAAGAAATTTTTCAAGCGATACCATTGCTAGTGCCCCTGGACTGGCTCTTGTGTGGGGCCGTCGTATGATTCACGAGTGAGATCGTTGCCTGTGCTCCTGGACTGGCTCATGTGCAGGCGACACATGAAATCTTTCGATCGAGATCATTGCCAGTGCCCCTGAACTGGCTCTTGTGCGGGTGACACAAGAAATTTTTCGAGCAAGACCGTTGCCAGTGCCACTGGACTGGCTCTTGTACGGGGCCGTCATAGGATTTTCGAGCGAGATCGTTGCTGGTGCCCCTGGACTGGCTCATGTGCGGGCGACACATGAAATCTTTCGAGCAAGATCGTTGCCAGTGCCCCTGGACTGGCTCATGTGTGGGTGACACAAAAGATTTTTCGAGCAACACCGTTGCCAGTGCCACTGGACTGGCTCTTGTACGGGGCCGTCATAGGATTTTCGAGCGAGATCGTTGCCGGTGCCCCTGGACTGGCTCATGTGCGGGCAACACATGAAATCTTTCGAGCGAGATCGTTGCCAGTGCCCCCTGAACTGGCTCTTCTGCGGGGCCATCGTAGGATTTTCGAGCGAGATCGTTGCCGTTGCCCCTGGACTGGCTCATGTATGGGCGACACATGAAATCTTTCGAGCAAGATTGTTGCCAGTGCCCCTGGACCGGCTCATGTGCGGGTGACACAAGAAATTTTTCGAGCGAGACCGTTGCCAGTACCACTGGACTGGCTCTTGTGCGGGGCCGTCATAGAATTTTCGAGCGAGATCGTTGCTGGTGACCCTGGACTGGCTCATGTGCGGGTGACACATGAAATGCACCATTTTGGGTGTGACCGTTGCCAGTGCTGCCTGGCTGGCCTTCGTGGGATTTTCGAGCGAGATCGTTGCCAGTGCCCCTGGACTGGCTCTTGTGTGGGGCCGTCGTAGGATTCTCGAGTGAGATCGTTGCCTGTGCTCCTGAACTGGCTCATGTGCAGGCGACACATGAAATCTTTCGATCGAGATCATTGCCAGTGCCCCTGAACTGGCTCTTGTGCGGGGCCATCGTAGGATTTTCAAGCGAGATCGTTGCCGGTGCCCCTGGACTGGCTCATGTGCGGGCGAAACATGAAATCTTTTGAGCGAGATCATTGCCAGTGCCCCTGGACTGGCTCTTGTGCGGGTGACACAAGAAATTTTTCGAGCAAGACTGTTGCCAGTGCCACTGGACTGGCTCTTGTACGGGGCCGTCATAGGATTTTCAAGCGAGATCATTGCTGGTGCCCCTGGACTGGCTCATGTGCGGGTGACACAAGAAATTTTTCGAGCAAGACCGTTGCCAGTGCCACTGGACTGGCTCTTGTACGGGGCCGTCATAGGATTTTCGAGCGAGATCGTTGCTGGTGACCCTGGACTGGCTCATGTGCGGGCGACACATGAAATCTTTCGAGCAAGATCGTTGCCAGTGCCCCTGGACTGGTTCATGTGCGGGTGACACATGAAATGCACCATTTTGGGCGTGACCGTTGCCAGTGCCCCTGGACTGGCTCTTGTGCAGGGCCGTTGTAGGATTTTCGAGTGAGATCGTTGCCGGTGCCCCTGGACTGGCTTATGTATGGGCGACACATGAAATCTTTCCAGCGAGATCGTTGCCAGTGCCCCTGGACTGGCTCTTGTGAAGGTGAGATCATTGCAGGTGCCCCTGGACTGGCTCTTGTGCGGGTGACACATGAAATTTTTCGAGCGAGATCGTTGCCAGTGGCCCTGAACTGGCTCTTGTGCGGGGCCGTCGTAGGATTTTCGAGCGAGATCGTTGCCAGTGCCCCCTGGACTGGCTCTTGTGCGGGTGACACATGATTTTTTTTTTTTTTTCCGAGCGAGATCGTTGCCAGTGCCCCTGGATTGGCTCTTGTGTGTGTGGCACATGAAATGCACCATTTTGAGCGTGGCCGTTGCCAGTACCGTCTGACTGGCCTTCGTGCGAGTGACACGTAAAAGCACCCACTACACTCTCTGAGTGGTTGGCGTTAGGAAGGGCATCCAGCTGTAGAAACTCCGCCAAATCAGATTGGAGCCTGGTGTAGCCATCTGGTTTCACCAGTCCTCAGTCAAATCGTCCAACCCATGCTAGTATGGAAAGCGGATGTTAAACGACGATGACGATATATATATAATCATCATCATCATCATCATTTAACATGTCTTCCATGCTAGAATGGGTAGATCCTGGCCAAGACAAAGGCAGCCACTAAAGCTCCTTGAAAAGAAACTCCTCCAACTACAGAAGCAGAGGAACCAAAAGAAGAAGCAGCTTAAGAAAATGTGCCTGAGGAAAGTGAAGAGAGTGAAACTGAACTGGACAATACTGGTGTTGTAGAAGCCGATGAAGATATTAACCAAAAGATTGTGGATGAAACCCTGGAAATTACAGATGAAATGACTGAACTGGGAAATGACAAATGCAATGACTAGCAGAGATTATGAAAACGCTATTGAATTATTGACCGTTGCTATTCAGAACAACCCAACATCATCTAACCAGTATGCTAAGGGGGTCTCCGTTTTTATCAAAATGGTAAAACCTAATGCTGCAATCAAAGATTGTGAGAAAGCCATTCTACTCAACCCAGACTTAGCACAACCTTATAAATGGTGAGGCAAGGCCTACAGTTTGTTGGGTAAATGGGAACTGGCTTACCAAGATCTCTCTACTGCTTGTAAACTTGACTATGATGACGTTGCTTACAAAATGTTACAAGAGGTTCCCCCAAACACCAAGAAGATCCAAGAACACAGGCATAAGTATGAATTGAAACATAAAATGAAAGAAATGAAACAACAGAAAGAAAGAATTCATAAAGACAGGGAGGAATATGTAAAGGCTAATGGTCAATCGGGATCAAGTGGCTCAGGTACTTCTACTGGAGGTGGGTTTGGCATGCCACATGTGGTTTCCCTGGTTTTCCAGGAGCTGTAATATTGATTGATATTTCCTGCAAGTGAGTGAACTGCTGTGGTTCTGTCATAAACATTTTACTCCACTGAAGCTGTCAATAGATAGATAGATAGATAGAGAGAGAGAGAGAGAGAGAGAGAGAGAGAGAGAGAGAGAGAGAGATAGATAGATAGATACATGCATGCATGCACACATACATACATACATACATACATACATACATACCAACACACACACACACAATGATTTTGAAATGAAAAAAGAATGGGTAGAGAGAAAGAGAGAGAGAGACAGACAGACAGACAGACAGACAGACAGACAGACAAATAGAGTATGTGTGCATATCCTGAAATATTACATTGATCATTTTTATTGAGTCCAGATGGAAATAAGATTGATCAACTGTGACAGGAGATCTAAAAATCTCTGAACAGTTTATGGTTTCTTATCCATTTCTCAATCATCATCAGTAACAGTGTATATCCCCGCCTCACTTCTACAATAAGCTGACAATATCGGAACTGTGCATGTCCTGATACAGATAATAACTGAGTGATGTCTATGTTTTGATGTCTGTACTTTAAGTTGTGGAAGTTACATAGATGAAGATGATAGAAAAATTTAAGAAATATTTTGATGATAATTTGAAGCCTTTTGATAAATGCTGATATTTATTAATAAACGATTCTACCTCCAAAATTTGAGCGAAAATCTTCATATCAACCATATTTGTATATCAAAGATAATTGCAATATATTAGAAGTATATTTATTTTATTTCATTTTATAACATTCTGATTGATGAACGATGCTATGTATATTTGTCCCTATTACTTTAACCCTTTGATGACAAACCCTGTTAATATTTCTACTCTGAAGAAGACAGCCATTTTTGTGACATACAAAACTACTACTACTACTACTACTACTACTACTACTACTACTACTACTACTACTACTACTATTTATTGTTGACATTAATGACTAAATTCTGTAAACATACTTTGAATCTGAATTGATTACATTTATTTTTAAAGAGACTAGCTTTTTCATGATTCTAGCACAAAAATGATGAGCCAATATGATCAACCTTGGAAAGTTGATAAATTCTGAAGTAGAATAAACACATGGCTTAGGTATTACACTACCAGCTTATAAGATAGTAGTAGTAGTAGTAGTAATCATTGTTGCTGCTGTGCTGCTGTTGTTGTTGTTGTTTTAACTGAGGATTAACCCTAGAGGTACAGACTTATGGCACATAAGATTGGTTGCAGTCTGCAAAAGCATAATCTGTTTTTATTTTTATCCCAACACCAGTGATTCAGCTGTGATCATCTTGTCTTTCTTTCAGGTCTAATGTATTTAGATCTAGATTATCTAATATGCCCTACCTTTTTGAGAAAATAGTGAATTGTGATATGTACTAGATTTAACTGCTGCCTTTAAGCATATATATAGCAACTGTCCAGAGTCTACTTGGCATCCCTGTGCCTCATAGGGATCTATATAATTTTATAATTTTGCCAAAATGACTAATTTAATAGATTTTAAGATTTAGCATGTCATATGTTATACATATTAGAACAAAATACCTTAAGGTATTTATTGAGCACAGCCATTAAGGCAGTGAGCTTGCAGAATCATTAGCATGCTAGGCAAAATGCTTAGCAGCATGTTGTCTGTGGTTACATTCTGAGTTCAAATTCTGCCGAGGTCCATTTTGCCTATCATCCTTTTGAGGCCTATAAAATAAGTACCAGTCAAACACTGGGATCAGTACAATCAACTTACACCCTCCCTACAACTAGCTGTAGAAACACTACCAGATCAGATTGGAGCCTGGCGCGGCCTCCTGACTTCCCAGACCCCAGTCAAACCGTCCATCCCATGCCAGCATGGAAAACGGATGTTAAATGATCATTATGATGATGTACAAGAGAATCCAAGGATTTTCTTTCATTTCTTAGTGTATAGTTAGTGTATAGCAGGTGATTTATTTTCACTCTAGTTTCAGCAAGCTCATAAGCAGGTCTGGAATTTTTCAGTATGCTGGTCAGAGGAATTACCACCATCATGAAAAGTAATAGAGAGAGCAAGTCTCCTTGAAATATCAAAGCCCCCCACCCCCACCTCCCACCCCGCCATATTTTCACACTTCTGCATATCAATTTTACTTCTCATGATCTTATCCCTTTTTTGAAAATAACTGTTAATCCTCTCATTGACTCTGAGTATCTTCTGGCACACCAAGGTTCCAAAGTGTGCCACATTTCACAGTGTAATGTTATTACCTCAATCCTTTCTATATTAACCAAAATGAAGTAGATTAACAAATTTATTTTTTGAACCCGTTGAAGACACACAAGATGTCGAAATATCGTTCACTAGATAACAATGGCACTCTTCTTTTAATTTTGACTCTATGTCTTCTGGAGGAGTTACCTCAATCCTTTCTATATTAATTATCATTATTATTATTATTATTATTATTATTATTATTATTATTATTATTATTATTATTATCATTTTTATTACTATTACTTTTACTATTAAAACAGTTAGTTAGCAGAACCATCAACACACTGGATGAAATGTTTAGCAGCATTTTGTCTGTCTTTACATTCAAAGTTCAAATTCCACTGAGGTCAACTTTGCCTTTCATCATGTTGGGGTCAATAAAATAAGCACCAGTTAAGCACTAGGGTCAATGTAATTGATTTAACCACTCCCCAAAGTTGCTGACCTGGTACCAAAATTTGAAAGTACTGGGGATCAATATAATCAACTGTCTCCCTCCCCTAAAATTTCAGGCTTTGCACCTATAGTAGTAAGGATTATTATTACTATTATTACTATCATGTTCCACAAATATGTACAAGCTTGACTTTTGAAGTTGTGTTAAGGTATTTTGTTTTGTTTTGAGGTTTATTTTATTGTATCTCATGTTCCTTTTGTGTTTTGTTCACTGTGTAGAATACGATTTTTACTGTTACCAAAAGGCCTCAAATCTTCTGACCACTTAATTATTTCTAGTTAGACTTTTAATGCTTGGTGCATTGAAAATATTAACTTTAACTCAACTATCTATCATCGTTCTTGTTTGGTTAATTCTTCAAAGAATCAAGGAAGTACATTATTCAATTATTCAAATTTCCAGGCTCTCTCTCTCTTTCTCTCACTCTGTCATTCACTCGCTCCCTCTCTCTCCCCCTCTCTCTATCTCTATTTATCTATTTATTTGTTATATATATATATATATATATATATATATATATATATATATATATATATATACACACACACACACACATGCACACACATATATATATATATCAATATATCAATCTTTTGCTCTCATCCTGTGCTCTTCTCTTTTGACGGTTGACCACATGCATAACATTTCTCTTGGATGTTATGTGGGAATTCTCCATTCCGCATTCTCATACATCATCATCATCACCAGCTCAGGACTAGGTCAATGTCAAGGGCTTCCAGGCTTTCTCATCTGAATTTGAATCAGTCTGGCATCATTGACTTTGGCACAGATGAATGAATGAATAAAAGCTCTGTCCTTGGAAATTATGTATTTGACTAAGAGCACAAGTAAATTGATAAATGAAGATAATAAACATAAATAAATTTCCTCATTGCATTAAAAATGTATTTCACTCTTTCCTCCTTTTCTTCTTCTTCTTCTCTATTACTGCTCTTTGCTCTTCTTCTTCTCTTCCATATTTTCTTTTCTCTCTGGTGTTCCACACACATACCCTTCTGTTCTGTTTTCCTTCTCTTCTT
The DNA here is from genome assembly GCF_046866305.1 of Octopus bimaculoides. Taxonomy (NCBI): domain Eukaryota; kingdom Metazoa; phylum Mollusca; class Cephalopoda; order Octopoda; family Octopodidae; genus Octopus; species Octopus bimaculoides. The sequence continues at coordinate 62,284,312 of NC_142929.1, read as the reverse complement.
CCATGTACCACTCCAATTCCTCCTCCTTCTAAAACTTCCATTCACCAATATCATCAACAACATCATCATCATCATCCTATACTGTCGCTTTGTGTTTCTCTCTCTACTCCTCCCGTCTCTCCTCCTATTTCACTATTTCTTCCTCTTCCTCTTCCTACTACACTTGCTCTTCATTTTCTATGTCTTATCAATATCATTTCCCTTCTTGTTCTAGCCTTTCTTCCTCGTCTTCCTTCCCTCCTATCTCTCTATTCTACTTCCCACAACACAGCTTCTCTTCCTACTTCTCATCCTCTCCTCCTTCAACTTCCTCTCCTACTCCTCATCCTTTTCTCTAACATTCTTCTCCATTTCTGTTCCATTCTACACTTTACTCTATTTTCTTCCTTACTTCTCTCCTTTTACTTTTACTCTAGCACTCCCTTTCTCCTCCTTTCTTCCACTTTCTTCTCTTCCTCTCTTCTTTCCCTGTGTTTCTAACAATATTATGATTTCACGTCTGGGAATTGTCCACACTTCAAGTAATTCTGTCTCGTTTCTCCGAATCCATTTCCTTGCCATTTGTCCCCATGGAATCTGTGTTGCTTGTGACAACATGTTCATTTGTCATCTCCACCATATACTGTAAAATCATCATCCATCAATCAACAAGGCAACCTCAACAAATTCACTCAGCCTGCTAGAAAGAGTGACCAATTTTCCATTAGATACTCTCTTATAATGGATGTGCTGAATAATGTAAAGCTAGATACATTATCTTCATTGTTCACCATCGTTTTTCCATGTCCATATTCACACAATGTCAAGGAGACAATAACAAATAAACTTCTGTACTTGGCTTTTGTTGACTTGGAGAAAGCTTTTGACAGGGTCTCCTGCTCCCTCATTTGGTGGTCAATGCAAAAGCTAGGTATTGATGAGTGATTGGTGAGAGCTGTACAAGCCATGTACAGGGATGTTGTCAGTAAAGTGAAGTCGGCAATGAGATAGCAATGAATTTAGTGTACAAGTAGTTCACCAAGGATCAGTTTTCTGCCCCCTTTCATTTATCATAATCTGCCGTGCCATAACAGAGGAATTTAAGACAGGCTACCCTTGAGAGCTCCTCTATGCTGATGACCTTGTTCTTATTGCTGAAAATAATAAAAATAAATGCGCCCTTTTAAAGCCTAGCCAGACTCATGGGCCCGGTTTCCCGGTTTCTATGGCGTATGTGTTCCCCAGCTGGACGGGACACCAGTCCATTGCAGCGTTACTCATTTTTGCCAGCTGAGTGGACTGGAGCAACGTGAAATAAAGTGTTTTACTCAAGAACACAACGCGTCGCCCGGTCCACGAATCAAAACCACAATCTTACGATCATGATGCTGAAACCCTAACCACTAAGCCACGCACCTCCACCTTATTGCTGAAACACTACCAGAACTAGAGAAGAAATTTCAGGTGTGGAAGCAAGGTTTAGAATCAATGGGCCTTAGAATTAATTTAGCAAAGACCAAAGTCTTAGTAAGTTTAGAAAACAAACAAATGACAAGTCCCTTCAATACATAGAAAATGTGCTGGTAAAAATTTCATAATGTGTACCCAGTGCAAGCTATGGACACATAAGAGGTGCAGCAGTATCTCAAGAAGGTTAACAGAGAAAGTAATCTTTGTGTGTGACAGATGTGCATGTATCATAAACACTTAGAATGAACAGAGAAAAGATTTCCCCAAATGCCCGGAGGGATCCATAGATGTACTAGATAGCTTCCATTAGCTAGGCTACCAAGTTCGCAGTGGAGGAGGAAGTTCTGAGAGTGTAGTTGCTAGAATAAGAACAGGCTGGGCAAAGTTCAGAGAGCTACTACCTTTGTTGGTAACAAAGAGCCTCTTCTTCAGAGTGAAAGGCAGATTATATGATACCTGTGTACATACAGCTATGCTGCATGGCAGTGAAACATGGACTGCAACTACAGAAAACCTGAAAAGGCTTGAAAGAAATGAAGCCAGCATACTCCACTGGGTGGGTTAATGTCAGTGTGCATGTATGACAGTGCGTAAATGATGTAAGAGAAAAACTGGGTATGAGAGGCCTCAGATGTTGTGTGCAAGAGAGAAAACTGTGCTTGTATGGTCATGTGATGTGTTTGGATGAGGACAACAGCACAAAAAAGAGTCAATATCTAATTGTGAAGGGAACCTGTGGAAGGGGTAGATCCAAGATGTGGGATGAGGTGGTAAGAAAGGATTTCCAGAATTGGGCTTCACTGAGGAGATGACAAGAGACCAAGACTTATGGTGATTTGCTGTGCTTGAGAAGACACATGAAGCTAAGTAAAATTGCAACTATTCATGCATACAGGCAAGTCCTTTACAGCCCATACTGGCACCACGTAAAAAGCACTTGTGCCGACACAATGTAAAAGTACCCATGCAAGTTCCACACAAGAAGCACCCAGGACACTCTGTAAGGTGATTGTCATCAGGAAGAGCATCTAGCTGTAGAAAACATGCCAAACAGACAAATGAAGCCTGAGCAGCTTTCTGGCTGGCTTGCTCCTGTCAAACCATCCAATCTATACTAGCATGGAAAACAGACATTAAATGATGATGATGATGATGATGATGATGATGATGATGGTGGTGGTGGTGGTGGTGGTGGTGGTGGTGGTGGTGGTGGTGGTGATGATGATAATATGATCAATAGTACTCTCCATCACAGTTGAGAGATTTTTGTCTTGCAAGGTACTTGGTAACCCTATCAGTACTGGTGCTGCATTATAAGTACCAAGTACACTCTGTAAAGTGGTTGGCACTAGGAAGGGCATCCAGCTGTACAAACCAAATCGAAACAGACAATGGAGTCTGCTGCAGTTCCAGCCTTGCAAGCCCCTGTCAAACCGTTTGACCCATGCCAGCATGGAAAATTAATTTTAAATGATGATAATATACATGACAGACTCCTTTCTGTTTATATCTACCAAATTCTTCACAAGGCTTTGGTAAACCCAGGCCTTTGTCAGCACACAGTGAAGAGTGGCTATTGCAGGAATTCTTTCAGTCAGGCTCCTCTGTCTTTAATAAACTGACCTTGAGCTGAACAACAACACTGATCCCATGCACACACACACACACACACACACAGGGGAAAATTAATGATTGTCGTAGTAATTTGTATCTGCATTCTGTGGTCTAATTCAGCATTTTGGTAAAATGCTCTTAGCATTCATAAAAATGAAGATAATTAAAAGGAAGCCTCTTGAAGTGTCTACAGAGAACAAAGTGGGTTATATTATAATTCGGGGATGTTTGGGTGAAACAAATCAAATAAGACACTTGTTGTGGCTCTGGGCAGATCAAGGAAGTCAAATGAAGATGTGAGATACACTCTAAGAACATTTGTGTGTCCCCTCCCCCACCTGTACAAATATGATTGTGCAATAGTGAAGAGAATGATTATCTACAAGTCAAAACTACACTGCAGACCTATTCTTTCTACACTCACATGAAATGGGAAACAAAATATGAGCATTGAAACAGTAGGTTGTGAAGAAGAAGAAGAAGAAGAAGAAGAAGAAGAAGAGTAGTAGTAGTAGTAGTAGGGGGAGGGAGAAATAGTTGCAATAGTGGTGGTGGTGGTGGTGGTGGTGGTGGTGGTTACTGAGGCATAGACGACAGCAGTGGTGAAAGTGGAGGTAGCAGCACTAGTGGCGTCAGCAGCAGTGGTGACAGAGGTGGCAGCAGAGGGAGTGGACCTAGAACAGCTACAGCAATGCCACTGGCAACAACGGTGGCAACAGTAGCAGTGCCGAAAATAGCGATAGCAGCTGCAGCAGCAACAGCGGAGAGAGCAGTGGCAGCAGCGGCAGCAACAACAGCAGCAATGGCAGTAGTAACAGTGGTAGTGTCAGCAGCAGCGGCAGCAAGAAGAAGAAGAAGAAGAAGAAGAAGAAGAAGAAGAAGAAGAAGAAGAAGAAGAAGAAGAAGGTGAAGAAGAAGAAGAAGAAGAAGAAGAAGAAGAAGAAGGTGAAGAAGAAGAAGGTGAAGAAGAAGGAGAAGAAGAAGAAGAAGAAGAAGAAGAAGAAGAAGAAGAAGGTGAAGAAGAAGAAGAAGGTGAAGAAGAAGAAGAAGAAGAAGAAGAAGAAGAAGAAGAAGAAGAAGAAGAAGGTGAAGAAGAAGAAGAAGAAGAAGAAGAAGAAGAAGAAGAAGAAGAAGAAGAAGAAGAAGAAGGTGAAGAAGAAGAAGGTGAAGAAGAAGAAGAAGAAGAAGAAGAAGAAGAAGAAGAAGAAGAAGAAGAAGAAGGTGAAGAAGAAGAAGAAGAAGAAGAAGAAGAAGAAGAAGAACGTGAAGAAGAAGAACGTGAAGAAGAATAAGAAGAAGAAGAAGAAGATGAAGAAGAAGAAGAAGAAGAAGAAGAAGAAGAAGAAGAAGAAGAAGAAGAAGAAGGTGAAGAAGAAGAAGAAGAAGAAGAAGAAGAAGAAGAAGAAGAAGGTGAAGAAGAAGAAGAAGAAGAAGAAGAAGAAGAAGAAGAAGAAGGTGAAGAAGAAGAAGAAGAAGAAGAAGAAGAAGAAGAAGGTGAAGAAGAAGAAGAAGAAGAAGGAGAAGAAGAAGGTGAAGAAGAAGAAGAAGAAGAAGAAGAAGAAGAAGAAGGTGAAGAAGAAGAAGAAGAAGAAGAAGAAGAAGAAGAAGAAGGTGAAGAAGAAGAAGAAGGTGAAGAAGAAGAAGAAGAAGAAGAAGAAGAAGGTGAAGAAGAAGAAGAAGAAGAAGAAGAAGAAGAAGAAGAAGAAGAAGAAGGTGAAGAAGAAGAAGAAGAAGAAGAAGAAGAAGAAGAAGAAGAAGGTGAAGAAGAAGAAGAAGAAGGTGAAGAAGAAGAAAGAAGAAGAAGAAGAAGGTGAAGAAGAAGAAGAAGAAGAAGAAGAAGAAGAAGAAGAAGAAGAAGAACGTGAAGAAGAAGAACGTGAAGAAGAATAAGAAGAAGAAGAAGAAGATGAAGAAGAAGAAGAAGAAGAAGAAGAAGAAGAAGAAGAAGAAGAAGAAAGAAGGTGAAGAAGAAGAAGAAGAAGAAGAAGAAGGTGAAGAAGAAGAAGAAGAAGAAGAAGAAGAAGAAGAAGAAGGTGAAGAAGAAGAAGAAGAAGAAGAAGGTGAAGAAGAAGAAGAAGAAGAAGGAGAAGAAGAAGAAGGTGAAGAAGAAGAAGAAGAAGAAGAAGAAGGTGAAGAAGAAGAAGAAGAAGAAGAAGAAGAAGAAGAAGAAGAAGAAGAAGGTGAAGAAGAAGAAAAAGAAGATGGGAAGAGAGGAGAAAATAAAATGGAAAGAGAGGAGAAAGGAGGAGGAAGGGGAGGGAAGAAGATAGAAAGAGAAGGAAGGTGAAGACAAGATAGAAGGGGTGAGGAGAAATAAATCGTAGTAGTAGTAGTAGTAGTAGTAGTTAGGAGGAGGAGGTTAATTATGAAGATAGTGCAGGGATAATGAGAGCAAGGGTAGTGACAATGATGATAATGATGGTAATGGTTGTGGTGGTGGTGGCGGTGGTGGTGGTACTGCTGCTGCTGATGGTGGTGATGATGGTAATGAATTTGGGAAGACATTTCCTTCACTTTAGGATACTGTTTGATGTAACTACCTGATTATTTTTTCATAGCTGCCTTGGTCTTCATCCTCTTTCCTTCTCTTCACCATCATCACCATCAATCATAGCTAATTGCTTAAACAACTACCTGTCTGGTGTAAGTCTGCTCAACCAAAGTGACCCGGGGCTATACAATAACAACTCTCTCATCATCTCTATCTCTGTCTCTAGCTCTTCCTACTTTTTACTCCTCGTCCACTTTATCATCATCATCATCATCATCATTATCATCATCATCATCTTTCTTCTTGTTCTTCTTCTTTTTCTTCTCCTCCTCCTCTAGCTGCATCGTTCCTGCCATATCCATCATCACCATTGCAACCGTGATTTCAACAACTGACAATAAATTTGACTTTATTTCTTCCTGCTTTCAAACAAACTCCATTACTCTCTCTTCTGGCTTCTTCTTTTTCTGGCTTCTTCTTCTTCTTCTTCTTCTTCTGGCTTCTTCTTCTTCTTCTGGCTTCTTCTTTTTCTGGCTTCTTCTTCTTCTTCTGGCTTCTTCTTCTTCTTCTTCTTCTTCCCTTCTTCTTCTTCTTCTTCTTCTTCTTCTTCCCTTCTGCCACTTCTTCTTCTTCATCTTCTTCCTCCCTCTTCTTCTTCTTCCTCCCTTCTTCCTCTTCTTATTATTCTTCTTCTTCCTCCCTTCTTCCTCTTCTTCTTATTCTTCTTCTTCTTCCCTTCTTCCTCTTCTTCTTCCCGTCTTCCACTTCTTCTTCTTCTTCTTTTTCTTCTTCTCCTTCTTCTTTTCTTTCTTTCTATTTCTTTCCTCCCCCTCTATTTAATCCATTAAGAAAGACAAACATTTTTATTTTTCAGTTATCTCATCCATAAACAGGATTTTAACATAATCTTCTTAAGCAGCCCCACCCCCACCCCCCACACACACACATACTCCCTCTCTCTCCCCTTTTCTCTCTTCCCTCACTCTCTCTCTCTCTCTCTCTCTCTCCTCTCTCATCTATCTTCTTGTTATAAGACTCCCCCTCCCCCAACTCACTTTTACTCAAGGTGTAATGAACCAGGATAACATCAATATCATATGAGCCTGTATCTCTTCTCTTTTCAAAGAGCCATCAATCAGTGCGATATTGTTATTTGTGGTAGTGCTGCTGCTGCTGTTTAGCCCTGGGTCAACCCTGATCAAACAAATATATGACGAAAACTTCCCATCCATGACTGTAACCAATATATCCTTCCTTTTCAAATATGATAAAGTGTGATTTGAAGGGCATTTGAATGTCATGTCACATTGTGCAGCCACATAAAGGCTGTCTTGATTAACAAAATATGATGTTGGTTGTAAAAGACTGATAGAAAATATAATCATTCCCAGGATTTGATTGATTTACCTATTTTATTGATTCCTGAAGGGTAAATGACAAAGTCAGACTTAGTGTTGGTCAAAATCTGACGTGTTCCTTTATGTCGTCTAGAGCAGGAGTTTTCAAACTTTTTGACTTGCGGACCCCTTTATATTTCAGGCTTTACCTTAGGGACCCCCTTATAAACGCTTATGAAATTTATACATAAATATTTGCTTAAAATAACATATATTTTTACATTTATTTATTTAACAGTATTTAACAAATAGGTTTATTGTCAATTAAAAGATTTCGATTAAAAAACATATATAAAATCAAATTGCCCATAAAAAGTATTTGCTGTCCACGGACCACAGTTTGAAAACCCCTGGTCTAGAGTTTTGAATCCTACCAAAATTCTATTTGTCTTTCATCCTTCTGGGGATTGATAATGATTAGTCAAATACTTGGATTTATCAATTGTTTCTTCCCTCAAAATGTGTGGTTTTGTGCTTAAGAAGCAAGTAAAGTAGACAAGTGGCAGAAATTGAGTTTAGGGAGGGTTTTCTTCATGGGCTTAGTTGTATTGGAAGGATCTGTATCGATGACC